>NC_041397.2:130469783-130774783 GCF_900747795.2 Erpetoichthys calabaricus | reverse complement strand
AGGCAGCTGCTTACCGCTACCTATTGGAAACAGACCACTCTTTTCTGCCTAAGGATTTTCTGGGGCTAATTATCATTACAGTTGCTTCCCACTGCCTCTGGTGGTGCTCACTTTGTTGAAGGCAACAACATATGCAAACATTAGAGATGTATTACTTACTTTACCAGACTGAATACTGAATACAAGCTTACAAATTGTTAAGAGGAGAGAAGACTGGATGTAACCTTGATAGAGTTTCAGATTCCATATATAAACACAATGTTACACAGATTGAAAAGTCGGCTCCTGACTCCCATGCTTTTATAGCACCTTCCAAATGATACCAATATTCTGTGTGGAAGAAAAGAATTTGAAAGAGACCCCCCCCCACACTGGAATGCCCCAATGTAAGCAATAAAACACAGGCAGGAGAAAGCGTCAATCATTATTCTTTATCTAAATCTTGCAAGAGGCATACTACTTGTCATATTAGAAAGTGTTGCCTAGAAAAAAGTGTCCTCTGCACTATATTTATACAATCCATTGATTAGGTCACTACTCAAAAATAAAAAAAGAATTCATTATATAATCAGAAAACTTTTAACATGATTGGTTACATCTAGTTGCTAACAGGATGTGGCAAATGTTGATACCTTAAATGACCACAATTTGATTGATAGTTCTGTTTGCTTAGGATGTATGTGACATTTTAAATGTATTATTTTTATTATTATTTTAGGAAATGTGTGAGTTTCTCCACGTACACAAAGTAAAGAACAATGGCCTATTTTTTTATGATCCAGCTTGGTACAAAAACAGGAAACTTAGTACCACTATGAATGGCTATGCCATAAATATAACATTTTCCGTTAAGGGGTTATATAAAACAACAAAAAATGCATTTATCAGAGTGATAAATAATAAAATAACAGCATCAGTGTTTAAGCATAAGCTCAGAAGGATATGAGACTCAGACACATACTAGGTGCACATTGGACCAGGATTCAATTTCAACTTTTACATCTGTCAAGAGAAGGAAGGTGACAGTTTAAAGGAATAGGAGATCAAGAGATTAAACATAGTCAGAAAATGGGCCACAGTTCATTACTGGGACTTCTAAAAAACAAATTGTCAAAGCCAAAACATGTAACTAAATCATAATCAGGAATTCAAAAGCAAAAAATCAAGAGCTAGGAATACTAAATCATAATTAAAGCACATAGAAAGCTCGATTGAATCTGTAATCTTGGACAATCAGGAAGAGCACAACACTGACACACTTCTGGTCGTCTATGTATAGCAACTGGAAACAACCATTTGCAAAATGGTGGCTCCTATATGAAACAAAATGTCCCCAAACATAAAAGTGACATAATTCTAACCATAATAAAGTAAACCCAAACTAAAATTAAATTATGGAAATGGTTTCCTCATCACACAAATCCCCAAAATGAATATGAAATATTCCAAAGAGAACAAAGAGAAACATAGAAAACTATTTCAAAACAAACCAAATCATAACAACCACGGGTAGTTTGTCATAAGCTTTTTATTTATAGTCCACAATGCACATGAGAAAGGATTATCAAGATTTCATGTGTTATGGTGTGACTTCTTTATTCATTTTTACTGAGTTTTCTGTTACTGTTATAAGCATTTGTGAGATGCATTTTATGTTTTTTTTTAATCTGGAGAATTTGGTTGTTTAAATTCAATTTCAATTTAGTTTTATTTATTTTTTTATTTGACATTTTGTTTTCCATTGATGCCACCATTTTGAAGATGGTTTGCCTATATGTTTTGTAGGCCAGACCTGACACAGACAGATGTAGAGCACAAGTTCAAAGCACACAGGGCTTTTATTTTCTTCCCTCGTGGAGAATGTCTTCCCCTTTCCCACGAGTACACAACACAGTCCCAAGCACAATACAGCAGTTTTCTTTCTCATTTTCTCTTTCTTGCTCCTCCACTCTCTCTCCTGCAAGCTTCATCTTCCTCATCCTGACTCTGGCTCCTGGAGTAGTGGCTGCTGGCTCCTTTTATAACACACCTGGAGGTGCTTGACAACCTATTTCTGGTAGCACTTCCGGGTGTGACGGAAGAGCTGCTCTGTAGGCTGAGCAGCAGCTACAGCACCCCAGGGCAGCACCAATGGATCTCAACAGGGCTTCATCAATCTCCAACTTCCATGAAGCCCTGCAAGAGTTGTAGGCACCGCTGCAACCCAGGGGGCTGCCATCTAGCGTTTCAGGGAAGGTACGGTCCTGACCAGGCTTCCTCCCCCGGTCCATACAAGGGAGAGGCATCCTGGCTGGGCAAGGGCCCCGGCTGTTGGCCACAGTTACTAAATGTGGACATCAGAAACTGTATATCATATAAGTTCCTGATTATACAAGACTGAGGAAAGTATAATCCCTTGGTACATTTTTTCCCCTTGGTATAGTGTTTTGATATTTGGCTCTTGAATTCTTTAATGACAATTTAGTATTTTCATTTTGATGTAAAGTATATTAGTTCAATTCCTGATCTCTTATTTCCATCAGTCTCAATCAATTTCTCTCTGAGCAGGATACCGTGTCCTCTCAAATATCTCAAATAAAGTTTGTCTTCATTTATCCTTGCTCTGTGGTTTAATTAGTTGACAGTATCCATTGCACTACCCTGGTACAGGCTTTGCCAAGAAGGCTTAAAAGTGTGATCGCTTAATAACTGGAGCAAACCCTCATCTTTCTCTTTTAAAAATGTGGATCCCCACCCTTATCTACCAGTCTTAGGACACTGTCTCCTCCTTCCACACAGTACTGAAGACATATTAGCTAAAATATTCCCATACTATCCAGTGCTTGAAGAATTTTCAGTTCAGTTTCATCCATCCATGTTGCCTTGCTACTATGGAGCTATTTAATCACCTCAGTAACCTCATGCATAAATGGAATAAGTCTCAATGAGAGCCTCTGGATTTGTCTCCTACAAAGAGAATAAATAAACTAAGTTTATGTGATTTATTTTTCTTAAATAGTTCTTCAACTTTCCAACAATATCCCCATTTTTTCAATGTTTCCTGTTAGATTTCAACCAGGGATATATACCTGACTCAAGTATGTTTTTGTTTGTTTACTCTTTGTGCACTTTTTCAAATATTATTTTGTATATTATGCTATTAAGTTTGTTATTGGATTTATTCTTTATTGTTGATTTTTTATTGTGTTTATTAATTATTTTGCTTTTTTGTGTTATGATAATATTATATGTATTCATTTTCTACCATTCCCCCATTATGTGGAGCCTAAGGGGGTGGGGACCACTTGATAATGCAGCTGGGGAACTATTCCCAGCAGTATAAATAAGTAAGATGCAGTTGACAGTCCATCTTCTGCATTTGATTTTTGTTTTTGCTTCCTGCTTTTTGGTTTTGTAACTCTGGTTCAGTTTTGGATTTCGTGCCCCTTTGACCCCTGTGTTCTTTTAACTCTTTGAGGGCTGAATATTTTTTCCAAAAAACACAGTTTTCTGAAAAAAACACAAAGCAATGGTTTCAAACAGAAATCAACATAAAATGTCTGTTACTGTGTGCTGGTGGCTGCCAGTTTGCCAGCAACGGACAGCGTGCAGGCTGCCTGGATGTCTTTGCATGGCAGGGGTGGCAGCAGTGGTTGTGGTCGCAGTGCATCACTATCTTCTTTGCACCTCTTGTCATTGTATGCGGCGTTCCCTCCCAGGCGAACATTGCCATAGGTATGTCAGCACAAACCTATTCAGCACCACGATCGGTTGGGGATTGATCAGCTGTGGACCGAACAGCTGATGCTGGTACCTCACATTCGTTTTCAATTACTTGTATCAAAATCAGAGACTGGCAAGTCAGAGTCCAATTTAGTGATAATATGCGTATTTTGCTTTACGCATTTACTTTGATCTCAAGCCAGATGTTGATGCCATTTTTGCTGTTGTTTTCTCCTCAATAGTCATGCGAGTACTTTGTCAAAACAATGAAGCTAACTTTCCTTTTAGCAAAGAGAGTCCAACTAAAACATAATGGCAGGTTTTGTCACCGTTTACAGTTGATTACCACCGTCAACCCCTCCTTTTGACAAAAGTCAACATCCGCCCTGAAACAGTTAAGGTACTTTGTTTCTGCTTTGTTGGATTTTTTTGCTTTTAGGTTGTAGGCAAAACCTATGTTTGGTCCTTGTCTTCTGTCTTATTTTTTGCTTTGCTCCTTTTTGGAATCTCTAAATTAATATTTTAAATATAAATAAGGTTCCAGTAGTTTCTTGTCCTCCTTTGAGAAACATTTTTGATATTTTGAATTGTAAAAGCCTTTTCCTGATTATTGAACCCATGCTGGCTGGAAGCTCACCTTTTATGTTTGTGACTTGGCTTCCTCACGAGTGAAGCCTACTTAGTTTTTTCCAGACCTGTGAAGAAGGTGGGTCTGGCATTTGCTGTTTTCTGTCCTGCATCCCTTTTTTGTTATAACTGAGTGTCAGAATCATAATATTTCACAGCCTTCAGAATCATAATATTTCACAGCCTTGCTAAGAACATCTTGCTCTTTCGGAGTTGTCTAATGTTTTTGGAGAACCTTTTCAAGGCCATCTGCATGCCATTTTATATTGCATTGCCAAATTACCCCACACACTGGCCTTTGCTTTAGCCACAGCTGTATCTTGTACTTTTTGATCTGCCAGATAATATAGTGACCTTGAAAGGTTTCTTTACTTCTGGTTGCTCTTGTCTTAGTTTTTCTAGGTAAAAATAAACAATTCAGATTTTTAAAAATTTATTGAAATGTTTCTCTGATGTTACAGTAAAATATACCTGTGGTATCTTCATCTTCATCTTGATGTTAATTTTTTATTTCATGTTTATTGCAGTACTTAAAGTATATTTCTATAATTAGCGTCCTAATATAGAGTAATGAAGTTAAATGCTGTATCTGCACAGCTACTGTGTGCATTGCTAATTTAACTTTTATTTAATTAATTCTTGCAGTGTTGGTCCACCCTGTTCAAGCTCTGTGAACTTAAAAGGAAAAAGCTTCCTAACGCTGAAAGATTTCACCTCAGAAGAAATTAAGCATCTGTTGTGGACCGCAAGTGATCTGAAATACAGAATTAAACACAAAGGTCAGGTAAGGAATTTATGCTCAGATTTCACAGTTGAACATTAGTCATTTTGAAAACCTGCAGGGTGGAGATGATGCTGTGAATTGAAACAAGCTTAAAGAAGAGCCAAATCTTACATCTTTATTACTTCTAGTATATATTCTTGCTGGCAGCAAGTCATTGCCCTAATTCTGGATCTGACTTTAAGCAATGTGGGCTACTGTTAAAATTTCCCATTCGGCATCTCCCTTCTGCCGCCATATCTGTGGGTGAATGTATGGGTTTATGCTTTAACCAGAGAAACAATGTGCTACCTCCATGTATGAATAGGTTTCATTCCTGTTTTAGCTGGTAATGCTACTGTTGTTAACATTTGTGAGTCTTTATGGTGAATTGTTTTTTTCAGTTCTTGTGCAAGTGTGATAACACATGTAGCATGATTGTTATTACATTTTTTCCCTATAAAATATTTTTTGCATATTCCAGCTTGGGCTTGTTGTGGGTTAGGGGGAATACATTGCTGTTCGATAAATACTGCAAACATTAGAGAAATTTTAAAATTGGAACAGACTCTCATGAACAATATGAGGCACCTTCTTTTATTGGAGAACACCAATTTTGTTCTCTCTGCCAATGTTGTTGAGTCTCTTGCACTTCTCATCCTGGATGGTACTCTAAAGTACATAAATTTCCACAACTTTACATGCAATCTGTTCAGGAATGTTATATAGTTTCTTTGGGCTTATAGAAATGTATAGGCTTCCTGATGGTGTAATGTGTGTATTACTGTACACATGGAAGGGTACATCAAGAACCACTGCAGCTTTAAGAGATTTTACATAGCAAAAATCATTGTTATAGTGCCTATGTGTCCATCTCAAATTTAATGTAACATAAAAATCTCAAAGTTCTTTGCCAGTGACCCTAGCTGCTATATATCACAAAGTAATTTATAATATAATTTCGAAGATTTGGTGTACTGATGAACACAGAAAATGGAGCATTTACGAGCATGGAAATATAACTAATATAGTCATGGAATTTAATGTTTAAGTGTGACAGATTATAAAATTTTTCAAGGAAATGGCAAAGGGACTAAGGGAATACAGTTTTTTAGTGCTCTGTCATTTTACCAGTATGCTGTGTATGTGTATGTATGTATATGTATATATACAGCATATATATATATATATATATATTGTCACAGGTGGCTGGGGAGGCGACCCGGCCGGGACACCCCGGAGGAGGGCTTACGCCTCCCCCAGGCCACGTGGGGGCGACTGCCCTGGTGGCTATGGGGACCACGGGTACAGAGCTTTGAAGCTCAACCCTGTAGGGGCCTGTGGTCACCACCAGGGGGTGCCCCAATGCCTATGAAGCCGGAAGTGCTGGGGGGAAGAGGATCAGGGACACCCGGAGTGCTTCCAGGTGCGCGGCCGGCACTTCCGCCACACTGGGGAGTGCCGGCAGAAGATTGTCGGAAGGCACCTGGAGCACATCTGGGTGATTATAAAAGGGGCCGCCTCCCTCCGTTCGTTGGCTTGATTCGGGTGGAAGAGGACGGAGCTCGGGAGGAGAGGATTTGAGGCGGCCAGAGACAAAGAGGAGGCATTAGATGAAGAGGCCTGGACTTTGGGGGAGTTTGGGGTTTGTGTGTCACTGTGTAAATATAGACTGTGAAAATAAACGTGTGTTGGGTGAACCATCGGTGTCCACCTGTCTGTGTCCGGGCTGCTTTCCACAATATAAAATATAAATAAATAATTTTTTTTTTCTTTGCAGGATCTTCCTTTGCTTCAAGGAAAATCTATTGCTATGATTTTTGAAAAAAGAAGTACCAGAACAAGAATCGCAACAGAAACTGGTAGGCAAACTTCTTAAGGAACATGTACATGTTTATAAGGTCATTTTCAATATCATTAAAATTTACCAATTAAAGGAACACTTTTTAATCAGAGTATGGCATCTAGTCAATGGCTCTTCTGGGATATCTTCTGGGATATTGATCTGGTCAGTTAAGTAGCAGAGGGGGTTGTTAATCATTTTCAGCTGCTTTGGTGTTAATGAAATTAACAACAGGTGCACTAGAGGGGCATCAATGAAATGACCCCCAAAACAGGAATGGTTTAAGAGGTGGAGGCCACTGACATTTTCCCTCCTCATCTTTTCTGACTGTTTTTTCACTAGTTTTGCATTTGGCCACTGTCAGTGTCACTACTAGTAGCATGAGGCGATACCCTGTACCCTGCAGAGGTTGCACAGGTAGTCCAACTTCTCCAGGATGGCACATCAATACGTGACTTTGCCAGAAGGTTTGCTGTGTCTCCCAGCACAGTCTCAAGGGCATGGAGGAGATTACAGCATACAGGCAGTTACTCTAGGAGAGCTGGACAGGGCTGTAGAAGGTCCTTAACCCATCAGCAGGACCAGTATCTGCTCCTTTGGGCAAGGAGGAACAGGATGAGCACTGCCAGAGCCCTACAAAATGACCTCCAGCAGGCCACTGGTGTGAATGTCTCTGACCAAACAATCAGAAACAGACTTCATGAGGGTGGCCTGAGGGCCCAACGTCCTCTAGTGGGCCCTGTGCTCACTGCCCGGCACAGTGGAGCTCGATTGGCATTTGCCATAGAATACCAGAATTGGCAGGTCCACCACTGGTGCCCTGTGCTTTTCACAGATGAGAGCAGGTTCACCCTGAGCACATGTGACAGACGTGAAAGGGTATGGAGAAGCCGTGGAGAACATTATGCTGCCTGTAACATCATTCAGCATAACCGGTTTGGTGGTGGATCAGTGATGGTCTGGGGAGGCATATCCATGGAGGGATGCACAAACTTCTACAGGCTAGACAACGGCACCTTGACTGCCATTATGTATCGGGATGAAATCCTTGGACCCATTGTCCGAACCTATTCTGGTGCAGTGGGTCCTGGGTTCCTCCTGGTGCACAACAATGCCCTGCCTTAGGTGGTGAGAGTATATAGGCAGTTCCTGGAGGATGAAGGAATTGATACCATTTACTATCCCCCATGCTCACCTGACCTAAATCCAATAGAACACCTCTGGGACATTATGTTTCTGTCCATCCGACACTGCCAGGGTGCACCTCAGACTGTCCAGGAGCTCAGTGATGCCCTGGTCCAGATCTGGAAGGAGATCCCCCAGGACACCATCCATCGTATCTTTAGAAGCATGCCCGAATGTTGTCAAGCATGCATACAAGCACGTGGGGGCCATACAAACTACTGAGTACGATTTGGAGTTGCTGTAATGAAATTTCAGCAAAATGGAATAGCCTGCCGCATCATTTTTTCACTTTGATTTTCGGGGTGTCTTTGAATTCAGCCCTCTGTAGGTTGATAATTTTCATTTCCATCAAATGATGTGGCATCCTTTCGTTCCTAACACGTGACCCAGTCCATATCAGTATTGATATCCAGCAGGATTTTTTTTTCCTATTGAGATCTGATGTGTTTTCAAAGTGTTCCTTTAATTTTTTTAGCAGTTTGTATATCTATGCCTATGTACAGTATCTATGTATGTATGTGTGTGTGTGTATATATATATATATATATATATATATATATATATATATATATATATATATATATAATATATATATATATAATGTGGCACGTAGGTGGGGGTGGTACCCAGCCGGGACTCCCAGGAGGACCGGAGGAGGGCTTGCGCCTCCTCCAGACCACAAAGGGGCGACCGCCCTGGTTGCTTTGGGGACTGCAGGTACAGAGCTGTGAAGCTCAACCCTGTAGGGGCCCGTGATCACCGCCAGGGGGCGCCCCAATGTCTTTGGAGCCCTGGACTTCAGCACTTCCACCACACCCGGAAGTGCTGGGGGGAAGATTGCCGGGAAGCACCTGGAGCACATCCGGGAGATTATAAAAGGAGCCACCTCCCTTCATTCAGGGCTGGAGTCGGGTGAGGAGAAGGACAGAACTTGAAGGAGAGGAGTGGAGGCGGCCTGAAGAGAATGAGGCAGAGTGAGAGAGGCCTGGACTTTGGGGGAGTCTGTGGGTTGTGTGGCACTTTATTGTAAATAGAACTTGTAAAATAAATGTGTGGCGGTGTATAAAAACATGTCTACCTGTCTGTGTCTGGGGCTCGTTCCATATATACATATATATATATTGTCACAGAAACGACCAAGGTTTGGAGTAGGCATCCGTATAATATGCCCTGGCTGCAACAGGTAATGGTTGAGAGTTGTTCACAGGTCAGAGTCCAAAACAGAACTGAATTAGGTTGTTAAAGATGGTGGCTTTATATGCTGAGGATGGAAGTGACGTCATCAGTGGAGCCGGAACCGGAAGTGACATCATCAGTGGTGCCGGAACCCTGCGGGATTTCCCGTTGATGGTCTACAAGGGATTGAGAAAGAAAGTCAGTGCACCTCGCCGGCCTCTGGTCTGGTGTGGAATTACTATCAGTTAGGTCCTGTACCTGTCTTCCAATCGCATGTGTGTGACAAGGCTCCCCCTCAGCCCAGACCCATTGGCTCAGGTGGCCCTGACCGAGATGTCGTGGACTCGAGAGAGAGCATCAGAGTTGGCATGGAGAGAGTCCTTATGATGAACAACTGAAAACTTACAATGTTTCAGTTCAAGAACCCACCTAGTGACCCGCAGATTTGACTCTTTGTGTAGGGCCATCCACTGTAGGGGTTCGTGATCCGTCACGAGAGTAAACTCCCAGCCCAAGATGTAGTACCTCAACTGCGTAATCACACATTTAATTGTAAGGGCTTCCCTTTCTCCACCGCATACCTGGTCACCCGATTCAACTGTTTCTAGCTCAGGTACATGACGGGGTGTTCAATACCAGTGACGCTTTGGCTCAGCACGGCACCCAGGCCTGTGCCCAAAGCGTCCATCTGGAGAATGAAAGTTAGGTGCTTTCAATATTGGCGCTGACGTAAGGGCCTGTTTTAGGTCACAAAATGCAGTGTCTGTCTTATCAGTCCATACCATGTTGTTAGGAGCCCTCTTCTTTGTTAAGTCACTCAAGGGTGCCGCTCTCTCCGAAAACCAAGGTACAAACCGGTGGTAATACCTGGCTAAACTGAGAAATTCTTGTACTTGCCACTTGGTTCAAGGATGGGGCCACTTCAATATGGCATCTACTTTTGAACACTGTGGTTTTACAGTATCCCAACCCAACGGGTAGCTTAAATACTTAGCTTCTTTCAACCCACAAAAGCATTTTTTTGGATTGATCCAAAGCCCGGCTTCATCCAGCGTCTGCAATACCACTTGGACCTGTTGTATGTGTTACTTCCAGCTGCTGGATGTTGTCATCCAAGTAGGCAGCACTATATGCACACTTTATCCACCAGACGCTGGAAAGTCGCAGGAGCCCCATGTAACCCGAATGGAAGGACACAGTACTGCCAGTGTCCACTAAGGGTGCTGAACGCGGTCTTAACCTTAGCGGAGTCCATTAAAGGAACCTGCCAGTACCTCTTCGTCATATCAAGTGTGGTCAAGTAATTTGCCTGTCTAAGTCTCTCGAGGAGGTCATCCACTCGAGCCGTTGGATAAGCATTGATTTGGGAGACTTGATTAAGTCAATGGAAGTCATTGCAAAACCTCCAACTCCCGTCATGTTTACTAACCAAGACTATCGGAGTAGACCAGGGACTATGACGTTCCTCTATAACTCCTAGTTCCAACCTGTGCTTAATTTCAAGCTTCACTTCTGCTTTCTTTGCCTCGGGAAGATGATAGGGCCGCTCTCGAACCATAACCCCAGACTCTGTCACAATGTCGTGCGCAATTAGATAGGTCCTTCCTGGTTTTTCTCTCACTACCTCCAGGATGGACAGGATGACTGTCTCAAGCTCCCATCGCTGTCTGGAATTTAATTCAGTACCAAAGTTAAGGATATTTTTCTGAACAAAGAAAGAGAGGGGCTGAGCGGAGGAGGGATCGGGATCCCGTTCTTTCCACGGTTTCAGCAGATTTACATGATACACCCGCTCGCTTGGCTGACGATTGGGTTGTTTCACCAAATAATCGATGAGTCCTTTCCTCTCCTTAACTTCATAGGGACCTTGCCAATGGGCTAGAAATTTAGAATGGGAGGTAGGAACAAAAACCATGACACAATCTCCCAGATGGAATTCTCTGAGAGTTGTACCACGGTCATAATAGTGGGCCTATACTGCTTTCGCTTTTCTTCCATGTGACTATTTAATATAGGTCAAATTTTTTCAAATCGATCGTGTAATTGGGCGATATACTCTAATATATTGGTAGAGGGAAGAGCCTCTCCTTCCCATCCTTCTTTTAAAATATACAATATTCTACGAGGTTGTCGTTCATATAATAGTTCGAAAGGTGAGAACCCCGTAGAGGCTTGTGGAACTTCCTGATAGGCAAAGAGTATGAGGGGGAGGAGCTGATCCTAGTTTCTTCCGTCCCCGCTGACCACTTTACAAAGCATTTGTTTGAGAGTCTGATTAAATCTCTTTACTAGACCATCGGTTTGAGGATGATACACCGCAGTCTTTAAGTGCTTTATTTTAAGTAACTTGGCAGTCTCCTTGAACGTCTCCAAGGTAAAAGATGACCCTTGGTCCGTAAGGACTTCTTTAGGGGTGCCACTCATGCAAAGACCCCTAACAGTTCCTGGGTGATAGCCTTAGACGTGGCTGAGCGCAAGGGAACAGCCTCTGGATATCGAGTAGCATAATCCACGAGGATTAATATATATTTATGTCTTCTTGATGAGGGTTCTATGGGTCCTACTATATTGACTCCAATTTGTTCGAAGAGGAACAAGAGGAGCTCAGTCCTCCTAGCAATCTGCCATAATTGGCATTCCAGACAAGAGACGCAAAAATGGCGAACCTCCTCATTAATTCACGACCAATAAAATACGCTCAAGTTTTTTTGGTGCCCAAATGGCCTCCCTCCTAGGAGGTAGGCGTGTGCCAGTTCACAGACCTGCTGCCGGTAGGTTCGTGGGATTAACAACAGCTTCTTCACCTCCCCCTCATTTTCTGCTACCCGATATAATAGGTCATTTTCTATTACAAAGTGAGGACCCTGTGGCATGGGCTGATGAGTGCATTGGCCATTGACTAGTACTACTGCATTTTTCGCAAATTTCAGGGAGTCATTGTTCCACTGGGTCATGGTTGAATTAGCAGAAAGCAGGCTATCTGCTGCACCATTTGTAAAGTAGTGGATTCAAATGGCCTTAGCCATAGCACCACCTGTTCCCAGAGAGCAAAGGTCTTGCTCCTGGTTCAGCCTCTCTGGGTCGAATATCCAGTTTTTTAATCTCTCCACCTGTTGGTCTGGAGATGCCCCACATTTAGCTAGGATTTTGACCCTAGTGGGGGGGCAGCTCTCTCCTCTGAGAGTGCATAATAAGCCCCCTTTGCTTCTCCCATAGGGACCAGCCCACTCCTGTCTGTCTCTCCCCCACTCTCCCTTTGTTTCTTTACTAGTCCGGTTATGTGTATTGGGAGTGGAGCCTGCACCGGGTTTTTCCGAGCCACAGGATGAACCCCCCACTTGGAAGCTCGGCCCCAGAACTATCCCACCTGGTTATACTTCAGATCCAGTCCCGGTTACTTCTCGGCTTTAAACTTCCTGCCGACTATGCCACTGTCACAAAAACGAACAAGGGACATCAAAAAGGTTTGGGGCAGCCATCTGTATAATATGCCCTGGCTGCAAAAGGTTATGGTTGAGAGTTGTTCACAGGTCAAAGAACAAAACAGAACTGAATTATGTTGTTAAAGATGGTGGCTTTATATAGAACGGAAGTAACGTCATCATGGTGCTGGAACCGGAAATGACATCATCAGTGGCACTGGAACCCTGCAGGATTTCCTGTGCATGGTCTGCAAGGGATTTAGAAAGAAAGTCAGTGCACCTCGCCACTCCCTTGTCTGGCGTGGAATCACTATCATTCAGGCACTATAGCTGTCTCCCAATTGCACGTTTGTGACATATATATATATATTTGTTGTCACAATAAATGAGTCCAGACATCGCAAGAAGGTTTGGGGCAGCCACCCGTATATTGTAATCCAGGCTACAAAAAGGTAGTTTGCAAAATAGCACAGGGTAGTTTACACTACTGAGTCCAAGACAGAACTGATGACCAGAGGAAGGGTAGCGACTTTTATGGAGGGTTTAACGGAAGTGATGTCGCCCTCAGGCGGGGACTGGAAGTGATGTTGCCCTTGGGGCCAGGGCCGGAAGTGATGTTGCCCTCGGGGCCGAGACTGGAAGTGTCTTCCTCTGGGCTTTGGCAGTTGGCGGGATTTCCCGGGAACGGTCTGTAGGGAACTGAGAAAGAGAGTCAGTGCACCCCTCCACCCCCTGGTCGGACAAGTTGTTACGATTATATAAGCCCTTCAGCTGCCTCGCATTCGCACATGTGTGACAGTGTGTAGATATAAAACAAAATACACATGACCTAAAGTGACCACAACACATTAAAGAAGGTGAACCAACGTCTTTACTACCTCACCCCTTAGCCATCATATCTTCATCTGTGCTCACCAACTTATACAGGTGAACATTTGTGTCTTGTTCTCAATGGTCGCTTAAACTTTTGTTCAGCTGAAGGCCACAAAGTAGTACAGAAAGTACTGAGTAGTGAAGAATATTCCTATCGCACCGCTTGAGTCCAGAACCTATAGCACATGCTCACTTTCGAGAAGCAAGCTGTATTATTAAAGAACTCAGTCAGCATACATGTTTATTGTTGTCACTCCACTCTGGAAAATGAGTAGATTCAAAGACAGTTTTTACCATTCATTAAGGTTACTCAACAGCTATCCATTTGTGGAGATGTCTTCCCAAACATCAGCAGAAAACAGAACTGAAAACAAAATGGCAGATTCACAGGTTATGTAGTCACTATGCATCAAGGGGCAGATCCGGGAAGGTGGGCAACAGAAGTGACTTCAGTAGTGGAGTGGCTGTCATTTTTCCGTTCTGCTGAGGGAGGAAGAGAGAAGGCATTAGACCGCAGCACCAACCCCTGGTTCAGTGGGTAATTACCATCACCATAGCTCTTAAGTCTCCACTGCATCCACATGTGATAATACATAAATGGCGAGGTCTGTGATGCAGTTTGCACACTTACAGCTAGAAATCCACAAAGGATCTTAAAATAGTATTTTATTCCTGAGCTTTCAACACCTACCAGGTGTCATCATCAGAAGAAAATGATTAGACATACAGGAAGCAAAGGCAATATATAGCAAGTGAGGGGGTAGTGAAGCGGGGGGGAGGTAGTTGGGTGTAGAGGGGGTGGATTAGTAAGGTGAGGTTCAGAGGGTGTTAGTCTTTTTAAATTTTTTTGTTCATGTCCAAGTGTCTTTTAAAGATGTTTTCATTAGCTAGTCATGACTCAGCTAGTTAAACATGTGCCTGGTTAAGCCGTGTGGTATATGGCCGGCACTTCATCCCGGCCAATGGAAGTGCCCCGAGTTCCAGCAGGGCATCATGGACAGTGAAGTTTTACATCACAGCCCTGCTGGATACCAAGGGGACCTCCAGGGGACGCTGCAGGAAGGCACGAGAATTTTTAATATAGCCCGGAAGTACTTTCTAGTCACGGGAATGGAATTAACGAAGTACTTGTGGGATGAAGAAAAGAAGGAGTTTACACCTGACCCGGAAGTGTTATGAAATCACATGGACTGAGAGAAAAAAGCAGTTCCGGGTCAAGGACTATAAAGGACTCTGGGAAAACCCAGCAAGTTGAGCCGAGTTGGGAGGAAGGGTGACTGAGCTGCTGGGAGTGGAGGATTGTGTATTGTTTATTGATTAGTGTTTGTGATTATTGAGTATTGTGGAGTGTAGGTGCTTTGTGTACATTGCTATTATAATAAATAATAATATTTGGACTTTTACCTGGTGTCTGACGTGTGGTCTGAGGGTTCAAGGGGATGACAGCACCCCCCTATCTGTCACAATCAATTGTAATCAATTGTAAAGTGTGACAAGTAGCAACCGTTATGTTTCTGTTGGACTCTCGTTGCTAGAAGGAAAGTTAGCTTCATTGGATTGACCAAGATTTCCTGCGCTCGTGTGAGTAATAAGGTGCAAACAATGGCAAAAATGGCACTGACATAATGGCGAGAGATCAAAGCGAATGCGTAAAGCAAAATACTCTGCAGGCGACATTTTGCCTGTTATCTCTGAACTGGACTATGACTTGTTGGACTCCAATTTTGATACAAGTGATCGAAAACGAATGTGAGGTTCCAGCTTCAACTGATCGGTCCCCAGCTAGTCGTGGTGCTGACAATGTTCACCAGGAGGACTGCCACTTAACAATGAGAAGAGGTAGAAACGACATTGCAATGCACTGTGACCATAACCACTGCTGCTGCCCCAGCCATGCGAAGACAGCCTGACAGCAAACCTGCTGCACATTCTTGGCAAACTGGCAGCTGCAGCATGCAGCAACAGACGTTTTATGTTGATTTCTGTATGAAACCATTGCTTTTCAGAAACTATGTTTTTTGGAAAAAATATTCAGCCCTCAAAGAGTTAATGCCTGCTCTGGAAGTGTTGAAAGCTCAGGAATAAAAGGCTATTTTAAGATATGTGATTCATTTTCATCCTTTGTGGATTTCTAGCTATAAATATGTATATAATGCTACGTTCGATATATATGATGTTTTGTTCAGTGTATTTTTTATTGCTTTACTATCACAAGTTTGTGGAAGACACCCAGTCAAGAATTTCATTCTACTATGTACATATGACAAACGTGACATGGACTGAACACTCTCGCACAGATATTGCTTTGTGTTTTACTTTTTCTATTGTTAATATACTGCTCTTTGCTGGAAGGTATATGAAACTTCACAGGGGTCTACATGGTGAAGCAAGGTCACTCAAGCATCCTTCACATTCCATAATAAAATCAGAAGTAGGTGTTTTTTGCACTTGCACAATAGCTTGATGTGTAGCTCTGCGTCATGTAAAAGCACATACTCAGACTAGAAATGAGTCATCTACTTTGACAGCTGTATGCATTGACCTAAGTGAATATTATGAAAAGTGGGTGCACAATTTCATTGAAAAAAGATCACTTGATATTCAAAGCTTTGGATAGCAAGTGTGTCTATATACTGTAAGCATATGTGTGTATAGGTTTTTCTTAATATTGTGAAATACAGATGGGCTAAGTAAGGAAATACACTTTTATTATTTTGTAATGTTTTGGATTATTCTTCTCCTTCTATAATTACATACCCATGTGAACTTAAATTTATATTATCCACCATAAAAAAGAACGAGTGGCTGTATATCTGTGTGTCTGTCCAGTTGTTATGCCTCTGGCATTTCAACAGATGGTGCATCACAAACATTTATAGTAATAAAATGCATTGCATTAGTCATTCCAACAGATGTCCTATCACAAACATTAGCATTGCTTTTACGCATCCCTTACCAAATGGCATATAACAGAGACATATGTGTTGCATTTATTATTTCAACTGATAGCGCATCACAAACATTAGTAGTAATGCATTTTATTACTTCAAATGTTTGTTATGCACCATCTTTTGGAATGACAAATGGAATGCATTTTATTACTGCATGCATTAAAAAAATACATTTCAATAGATGGTGCACAGCAAATGTTTATTCTGAAGTTTACATTAAGTACTTAGATTTCAACCTAATCTTAGATGGGCAGCACAGCTAGTACTGTATATTCCCATAGCTGGACATCCTTGAGGTTACTGTGGTTTAACAGGTGTCTCATATGTGTTCTTTTTAGCAGCAGTACACGAAAAGGAAAAAACTACATGGACAAATATTTAATTGGCTTATTATACAGCTTTTCTTTCAGTGAGTCAGTCAACAACTGCTTGCAGTGCATAGAGTAGAGACCTTTTAAAAATAATGCGTGAAGAACAGTTAGTTCATTTTAAAATCCACTTTTTATTTTTTTAAAATGCTTCTCATGTTTACATTCTTTTGGCTTTGCATTCTTTTTTGCAGCTAGCACAGTGTAGTCTTATATCCACAAGTATGTTTTTGTAGTTCACTCTTTAAAAATGTTGTAATTTTAATTGGTGAAATAAAGTTTGTGGGCTGTCTGTTAACACTTACACTTTCATAAAAGAAAGATACTGATGTCTGCACTAAGGCTTTCCTGTCTTGTGCCTGATGCTGTTGAGAAAGGTCACCATGACTGTGAACAGGATTAGTTTGAACATTGTGTGGAAGTATAAAAGACGCACAAACAGATAATTACTTTTTTAATTCAGAGCCCTTTCTTCTCGGACATCGATAATAATCCAAATTCTATGTGTTGGACAACCCACAGTAATAACAAAGACATTATTATATACATTTTTTTTGCACAAGGGAGATAGCTTAAGTCAATATGTGCACATTCAGTGTAGCATTTAATTTGAGAGGGAGAGATAAACATTGAGTGGTGAGAAAAAGTTGTCATTAAAGACTTAACTGACAGTGAGTGGTGCTAAAACCTCTGATTTAACAGACATGTGTTTCAGTCTCTTTAATGCCTCCTGAATAAACAAAGATGTTGTAAATGTTTGAAAGGGTGCACTCAATCCACAATGACACCAGAGTGCTGTGTGCTACCTTCCTGAGATTGTTTTATTTTTACTGTGCATTTTTGGATGACGACATTGGCAAATGGATTATCGACTATGATAAGTAGATGTATCTACAGCAAGGTCTTCAGGAATGAGTGTGGTCTGAAAATCCATCAAGCCCGAATAAAATACTTGGTGCAGGGAAGTGTAGTACAGTGCACAGGACCTATTCCTGGTGAGACACAGGTGGAGCCTGGCCCGGTGACATCCCAGAGTGCCCAGAACCTCCCAGTGCTTAACTCTCCTGCACCTAGCAAAGTTGTTCAGCTTCAGCATTGTATTAAATGGCCTCCAGCTAATCAGCACAGCCTATGGCACTAATTTGACGAGGATGTAGCCAGAATGATCAACACAACAGCAAAGGGGGGTGTAGATAAATGACTCCAGAATTTGACCACAAACATTGTCAGCTTTGCAGCAGAGAGGTTTGGTGTTGAGGAGCGCAAGATGACTAGATCCATCTATGGCTTGAATCGCAGGGCATAGAAGATCCACCAACTGCAGCAAGAGCTTTGGATGCTGGCAAGACAGTTCAAGGCAGCTACTGAGGAGGAGATACCACCTCTTGCTGAGCTTTGTCATATCACAAGGAAGAAACTTATGACCCTGTGTAGAGCAGAATGGCACAGGAGACTGAGGATAGAGAGAGCCAGGAAGTGAACTGCTTTCTTAGCAGACCCCTTTGGCTTCACAAAGCAGCTGTTAGGGCAGAAGCGCAGCAGTCATCTAGCTTGCTGCGTTAGACCTTTTTCTGCACAACACCCTGAGCGACTCTGACAGAGAGCAAGAGTTGGGACCTCAGAGAGCCCTCTCGGACATACCAGCACCAGTGGTGGAGTTCAACACTAGAGAACTCACCTGGGAGAGGTGGTTATAGCAGCCAGAGCCAGCTCTGCTCCAAGACCCAGTGGAGTACCCTGAAAGGTGTACAAGCACTGCCCAGAGTTCCTCAGAATCTTCTGGAAGATGCTGCGAGTGATTTAGCGGAGGGGGATGGTAGCAGAACAGTGGAGGCAGAGGGAGTCTGAATACCCAAGGACGAGAATTCAACTGAGCTGGAGCAGTTCAGATCCATCTCGCTTCTCAGTGTGGAGTGGAAGATCTCCTTCAGCATCCTATCTAGAAGGATGACAGATTTCCTTCTTAAGAATGGGTAACTTGACACCTCAATATAGAAAGAATTCCTGGAGTTCCAGGGTGCCTAGAACATATGGGAACTGTGACCCAGATGATCAGGGAAACAAATGAAAGGAAAGGAGACCTGGTTGTGCTGTGGCTTGATCTTGCCAACTCATACACCTCAGTACCCCACAAGCTGGTTGAAACTACTCTAGGTCGATACCATGTACCCAGTAAGATCAAGGACGTCATCCTGAACTACTATGAAAAATTCAGGATTAGAGTCACAACTGGGAATTTAACATCTGACTGGCATGCGCTTGAAAAAGGGATCATAACTGGGTGTACCGTCTCAGTTGTTCTCTTTGCCCTTGCCATTAACATAGTGGTCAAGGCAGCTGAGGCTAAGTGCAGAGTCCCATTATCCAAGTCTGGCACGCGGTAGCCCCCCATCAGAGAATTCACCACCACATCAGTGCCTTGTGGCAGGTGGATCTTCCAGGGCCTGGAAAAGCTAATTTCCTGGGTAAGAATGAGCTTCAAAACCGCAAAATCAAGGGCCATGGTACAGAAGAGGGGGAAGGTGTTGGACAAGTTTTGTTTTTTTTGTGGATGGCATTGCAATACCATCCATTACAGAGAAACCAGTCACAAGCTTAGGCAAGGTCTTTGACGGTAGCCTTATGAATTCAGTGGCTATCCAACCAACAATCAAGAAACATGAGACTTGACTCACCATAGTAGACAAATCTGGCTTACCTAGCAGGTCCAAGGCTTGATTATACCAACATTTGTCTTGCCCCATATCCTGTGGCCTCTGCTGGTGTATGAGGTGACTATGTCAACTGTGGAGAACCTAGAAAGGAAGATTAGTTGTTACCTCCTTAGGTAGCTGGGTCTGCCACGCAGTTTAAGCAGTGCAGCACTGTATGGGAGGAGCAATAAGTGCCAGCTCCTGATAAACAGCCTTGAAAAAGAGTTTAAAGTGTTACACACAAGAGTGGCAGTGCTCTATCAGAACTCCAGGGACTCTAGAGTGGTATCAGCAGGAATCTTGGTACAGACAGGCAGGAAGTAGAGAATCCAGGAGAGTCTGGAGCTAGTGGAGTCTCGGCTTAAACACAATGCTCTGGTGGGTTTTCTGGCAACAGGGCGGGCGTGTTTGGGAGAGATCTTAAAACCTCAGTACGACAAGGACCATGATAAGGACAGACGCCATCTAGTCCTGGAAGAAGTGCGTGCAGTTGTAGAGGAAGAGCGAACCAGCAGAACGGTGAGAATGCATCCACAGGGAGCATGGACAAGGTGGGAGGGAGTGCTGGAGAGGAAATTATCTTCGGGTGACATCTAGCAGGCTCAACCACAGCGTATCAAGTTCATGGTTCAAGCTGTAACAGTTGAGGTTGTTATCGACCTCTCGAACCCTCAGGTACCACACCAAACACCAGGTAAAAGTCCAAGACTTTTTATTTTTATGATAATACTGTGCACTAAGCACCCTCCACTCCACACTACACATACAAATACAAATATCAATAATCAAGCACAATAAACACTCCTCCTCTCCCAGACACTTCGCCACCCTTCCTCCCAGCTCAGCTCAATGTCTGGGCTTTCCCAGAGTCCTTTTATACCCCCTGACCCGGAGGTGTTCCTGTCCAACAATCCACAAGTCCTCATTACTTCCGGGTCAGGGTAAAAGTCCTTTTCTTCAACCCGGAAGCATGTTGTTTCTTCTTGTCATGTGATCATGACGCACTTCCGGGTTATAAGGCACGTAAGAGTCTGACAGCCTCCCTACAGCGACTCCTGGTGGTCCCCAAGGTATCCAGCAGGGCTGTGTATACAAACTACAAGGTCCATAAGGCCCTGCTGGAATTCGGGGAACCTCCATGCTGTTGGGAGGGCTCCACCTGGCGGCCTGGAGGTGTGGGCCGGAATATTTAGCCGGCCATCCATCACAAAGCCGTGTATGATGTTCTACCCAGCTCAGAAAATCTACATATCTGGGGCAAAACTGAGTCTCTGGTATGTCCTCTCTGCACTGGAAAGGGCTCACTGGAGCACATCCTCAATTGCTGCACAGTACCCCTCAGTGAGGACCGCTACCGCTGGCGACATGACCAGGTGCTCAATTCAGCAGCAGAGGCCATCTCTAGAGCCATGGCTAATAATAGGATCTTTTGCAGCAAAAGGGGCATCACCTTTGTCTTGACAGGAGAGCAGTCTTGGCCACAGCCTTCAGTAGCAGCCAGCCTGCTCACCTCAGCATTGGATTGGGAATTGTGAGTAGACTCGGGCAAACAGCTCACGTTCCATCAACTTCTATGAGGTCAGACATGGTGTTAACTTCTGCCTCTTCAAAGCAGGTGCTTATAGTGGAGTTGGCAGTCCCTTGGGAGGATCAGATTGAAGAGGCTAATGAATGAAAGTGGCCCAAGTACCATGGGTTGGTGAAGCAGTGCCGAAGTAGTGGCTGGAATTCTTATTGTGAGCCCATTGAGATGGGGGTGTAGAGGCTTTGCTGGCCACTCTTTATGCAAGGTCTGCACCCTGCTTGGCATTACAATAGCTCCAAAAAAGAGAGCCATAAAGTCCACCATAGAGGCTGCAGAGAGGGCCTACAGGTGGTTTTGGATCAGGAGGTCTGAATTGTGGGCTATTGATGCTGGGACACAATACAGGACTTGATCAACCCTGGCTGGATCACCTGAGCGAGGGTATCTGATGTTGCGAGACTGATGACCTCAGGAAACAACAAGCAATGCAAAAACAAAAAATAAGATTACAAATTTGGCACTAAAGTTAGTGAACTTTATGCAAAACCAAGGTTAATTGATTCTGTAAAACTTCAGATATCCAGGAAGACATTGGGGGACTAGAAAGACTAAGATGTTGTGTTTGTCTCTTCCATTGTTAGACATGGACCCTGAAGACACTGCTTTGTTGGTATCAATGCTATAGTTTCTTCAGTTATTTGAGATATCTTGCATTCTAACACTTGTGAAGTTTATGATAGCATCTTGTAGCAGAAAGCACTTTAGGTACAGAAAACAAAGAGAATTTAAAAAAAGAAGGCACAGGAAGAAAACAGACATGAAAAGAAGCAGGAGGTCTCCTGCCTACACAGAGATCAGGGCATACGATGCCCTGTAAGGAATAAGCGCACTGGTATCCCAACAGGAATCAATGGAGGAACATTAGCTAGCTGGGAGGCCAGCTTAAAGGGAGGACAGGGGTAGCAGAATTATTACATACTCCACCGAATGGCTAAATGGCAGCATCCCTGGGGACAGGTACACTCATGGACAACCACAGGGTATGCTAGGGGTTATAGTGCTGTACAGCAACCCTGTGGGATCCCTGGGTGCCATCAAGGTGTACTATCTTTATGGTCTTTGGGACTTCTGACCTACCCGGAAATGCTTCCATTGGTCTGTGCCCTGGCACCGGAAGTACTCCCAGGTCCAAGATAAAAGGATCCACCCTGCCACATCCATGCAAGTAGGAGTCGGAAGGAAGGAGGACAGCACTTGCCTGGAGTGGAATAAAAGAGTTAAAGAGGTACTGTGTGCATTGGAGAGATTTTTGAAGATTATTGTATTAAATAAATCAGTTATTTAAACCCTACGAATTGTGTTCGTGTGGTGGTGTCTGAGGTTTAGGGTGCTATCTATCTATCTATCTACTTGCTGGCTCAGTATGCTGTTAAATTATTTGTCACAAATGACTTACTTTTAACAGCACAGGAATGGTATTGGTATCTATCTATCCTGCTAACCTGCACTGAACAGTTAGAATGGTGTCTGAGGCTAAAAAGAGAACGGCTGCCTCAGAAAGTAAATGTTAAACTGTTTGTAATAATGTAGGGAACTCTGACTATAGATCAGGATACTCTTGGATGACCTCAAGGATAATCTGAAGGGGATTTTTCAGTTATACTGGACAAATCCTGAAAGAAATAGATTTTATTATACTCAAAAAGAATCACGTTCTTTGCTGTAATATGGAAAAACACATTGTTTCTTTTTTCTTTTTTTTCTCCTAGACGTGGTTGAATCTAATAGAGAAGGTCCTCATTGAATGTTTTACCAGGCAAGCGATATGCCTGTTCATTCTCCAAATTTGTGTGATAGCATCACCCAGGACGTTAATAAAGAAATCAAGCATGAATTTTATAGGATTCCTGGAGTCCAACCCTTCTGGATATTCCAAAATTCTGACATTTTTACATTTTTCTTATGATCTGAACTGTGTCACACAGCTGTTACTAGGCCTCCTTCCACCTTCTGTTAACATACCCATCGTTCCCAAAACTCCAATCCGCCCAAACTCCCAGCTCATCATTCATGTGCTGGTGCTTCAGTACTTGATGGGGATCCTCCATTGCTCATGGTGTGGTTCAAAGGTGATTGAAGAAATTGGTCATAACTACCAGCTCGTGTTATTCACAACTACTCATGAGTAAAAAAAAAGAAAAATTAGAGGGAACACTGGCTGAGTTATACATGTGTTAGTGAGGTCTAGTGTGGAATTTTCTTGTTGGTGCTGAAGAATTTTCAGATTTTGGAGCATTTCAAATTTTGAAATTTTGCATTAGGAATACACAGCCTTTATTACCCTTATGATTGTGATGCCAAGTTACAGATGGTCAGAACAAAGACAAGAACTGCATATTTCAAAAATGCTGAATTCAGATTTCATGACCAAAATATTGTTGGCCTTGTTATTGTTATTTATGCTATTCAACTGTATGTGCCATTTGTTGAAAAAGGAATGTGTAGTGCTTTTCAGCTTGCTATGCTACTACCAGCACTAATGAAAATGAATTTAGTTTTATTTTTACAGTATTTTTTAATTTTAACTATAAAATTATGTTTTTTTGCAATATCCTTGCATTTTGGCTAAGCAAAGACTTACTCAGCCCCTCAAGAAAAGTGAAACAGTACTTGCTTTGACAGAATGTTAGCTTGTTGTGTACATCCAAAACAGGCTTGCTACCTTAACAGTAATCTCTTAGTGGTTTGTTTTGCTTTTACTGGTGCCTTATCCATGGTAGGTTTTTCTCTTTGTGCTGCTGGCATAGGCTGTGACTCCTTGTGATCCCGAATTAGGTATGTTGGGTTAGAAAATGGATTTGTGAATGAACGTTAAGCAGCTTTTACATTAGAAGCTACTGTGACTGCTGAGTGTCTGAGCATCTTTTGTAGGCTAATAGGGTAAGCAAATGGAGAAAAATAGTAGATAATTTGAAAATCATTTTGGCCCTCTTTGTTACTTACTGTGAAATGAACACACTCATTAATACGGTATGAGATTAAATAAAATGCAAACATTAAAAAACCTTCTCCATATTAGTTTCATTGAGTGGTACATCTGCAAATTGTGTTCCTATTAAATGATATATACATCTTAATATATAAATTATTTGCCTTTTTTATTTTCTATTTTCCTGAAATTTAGTACACATGTAGACAGACAGTCTCTGAATTCTAAAACAGGGAGTTGCCCATTTCCAATCAAAATTGTGCAAACCTGGTAATGTAGCCTAATATTTTCTTTTATGGCCTCATTTTTAGAGTAATTTGGAAGATGGCATAGCAGAACATTTTTTCTATTCTTTCTTCTCATCTTCTGAACCCCAGAGACCAAATACAGTCTTTTTACTTAATATTATTTCTTACAATAAAACATAAAAAATGGTTTCCTTTTCTTACAGTCTAAGCAAGGTAATCAGATGGATGCCTGAAGCAGTGTCCCTTTTAATGAATGGTTCTAAAGACCTTTGAATATACAAGTGCTGGTCATAAAATTAGAATATCATGACAAAGTTGATTTATTTCAGTAATTCCATTCAAAAAGTGAAACTTGTATATTAGATTCATTCATTACACACAGACTGATGTATTTCAAATGTTTATTTCTTTTAATGTTGATGATTATAACTGACAACTAATGAAAGTCCCAAATTCAGTATCTCGGAAAATTAGAATATCAATTAAGACCAATGCAAAAAAAGGATTTTTAGAAATGTTGGCCAACTGAAAGGTATGAACATGAAAAGTATGAGCATGTACAGCACTCAATATTTAGTTGGGGCTCCTTTGGCCTGGATTACTGCAGCAATGCAGTGTGGCATGGAGTCGATCAGTCTGTGGCACTGCTCAGGTGTTATGAGAGCCCATGTTGCTCTGATAGTGGCCTTCAGCTCTTCTGAATTGTTGGGTCTGGTGTATTGCATCTTCCTCTTCACAATACCCCATAGATTTTCTATGGGGTTATGGTCAGGCCAAAGGAAATGCAAAATTTACTTTCATCAGAGAACATAACTTTGGACCACTCAGCAGCAGTCCAAAGGTGAGACGCTTCTGACGCTGTCTCTTATTCAAGAGTGGCTTGACACAAGAAATGCGACAGCTGAAACCCATGTCTTGCATATGTCTGTGCGTGGTGGTTCTTGAAGCACTGACTCCAGCTGCAGTCCACTCTTTGTGAATCTCCCCCACATTTTTGAATGGGTTTTGTTTCACAATCCTCTCCAGGGTGCGGTTATCCCAATTGCTTGTACACTTTTTTCTACTACATCTTGTCCTTCCCTTCGCCTCTCTATTAATGTGCTTGGACACAGAGCTCTGTGAACAGCCAGCCTCTTTAGCAATGACCTTTTGTGTCTTGCCCTCCTTGTGCAAGGTGTCAATGGTCGTCTTTTGGACAACTGTCAAGTCAGCAGTCTTCCCTATGATTGTGTAGCCTACAGAACTAGACTGAGAGACCATTTAAAGGCTTTTGCAGGTGTTTTGAGTTAATTAGCTGATTAGAGTGTGGCACCAGGTGTCTTCAATATTGAACCTTTTCACAATATTCTATTTTTTCGAGATACTGAATTTGGGACTTTCATTAGTTGTCAGTTATAATCATCAACATTAAAAGAAATAAACATTTGAAATACATCAGTCTGCGTGTAATGAATGAGTCTAATATACAAGTTTCACTTTTTGAATGGAATTACTGAAATAAATCAACTTTGTCATGATATTCTAATTTTATGACCAGCACCTGTAAGCATATAGGAAATGTTGATTCATTGGGATGTAGGCAGGGATTAACCATTGATTTATACCTGGAATTTCTTAGGGTTGGGTCAAGAAAGAATAAAAGTACCCAGCTACCATTGCAGTTTCTGGGTTTGTTTCTGTACTGGCTGGAGTAGGAGGAATAGGAGAAGGTCAGCTTGCCACTTCTCTGGTCTTCTGAGGCATCAGCAGTACTGACAGACTTTACCTCAACCTGAGGCCCCTTTCTGGCCACACTGACGTATAGAGTAACTATCCAACATATGCTCTCTTTTCTCTATAATATAATGCATGGTTTTCCGCAAAATGTGAGTTTTCCAGAGTGGTCTTCTGTATCAGCACTAGCTACTTTCCAAAAGTATTCTGGGTTTAGATTTCTACCCATTCTGTTTGGAATTTGTGCAGTCTTCCAAATACTATGTTGGGAATTTTTTTCTTGGTATTTCACCTACATCCCAAAAATGTTATTTTAATTGAAACTCTAAGTTTGAGAGTTTGAGTAGGCATGTGAATTAAATGCGCATTGCAGTGGACTGGAATTTCAGCCAGAGTTAGTCCAAACCTTGTGCCCAATGCTGGGCTGTGGCACCTGTGACCCTGAGCTTGATTTAGTGACCTTAATAAAGGACAGATAGATATAATACTGAAATTTATTTTACAGATAGTCTAGTCATTGTCAAGATTGCTGTGTTTGCACATGGAGCAGAATAAAGGCTAATAAAGTGGGCTCCATAATCTCCTTCCCGTTACTCTCATATGAGCAAGCTTGTATATTTTAGTTTTTCTGGAAAGTCACTGATTTATATTAAATGCATGCATATGTATTTTTTAAGCGCTTTGATTCTTTTCAGGATTTGCACTGTTAGGAGGACACCCTTGCTTCCTCACTTCGAAAGACATTCACTTGGGCACTAATGAGAGCACCACCGACACAGCCAGGTTAGTTACTGTTTCCTGTATAAACATCCAACATTAAACTTGAACGTACTGAAAATTTCTAGTAAATTGTTGTAACTTTCTAGAACATTAGTTGGGTTTGTTTTTAAAAATCTTTTTTATTGAAACCTAATGTTCTTGACTCAGGGTTTCTGTTAAGCTTGCAACTGTTACTAAAATAGAAACCAGGAATGTTGAATTTGTGTTCTTTTCATACGTCCCAGACAGCACCTAGCCATGAAGTCTTCTGTCAAAATATTGTCCTGCTTTGTAAAACCAGTTAACTGTTGTTAAGCTCAATTATGGAGCTTCTGGTCATTAAAAGCAACTAATGTTTAAATTGTTTCATAGTTAAGATTGCTTTTGAAAATGACAAAAGAATGACACAGAAAAGACTTAATTTGGAGGAAAGCTTAACTTAATTTTGTAGTGTGTCATTTTTATACCACAGGAGGGCAGGCAGGAGCCTTTTAAACAGAGTGGTAAACGTTCATCAGGCTTATGCATTACATGTCTCTTGCTTTTACCTTAAGTCTTAATTTGATTTATTCATTTTATTTATTTATTTTTTAATTAAATAACAATTAAACAATACCAGCATTAGAATGAGAAACAGACAATTTTCTTATGAGCATTGAATGTAATTAAACAGTCTGATGTGTTAAATGAAATAGAGTAGAATTACGTTTGAGATAAACACAAATTACACCCTAACATCCATTATTTGAACTTGCTGTCTCCATTTCAGAGTTGTGGGAAGCTAAAGCTTATCCCAGCAGTAACAGCCCAAGAATGGGACACCAGTCCATCAGTTAGCACACTGACATGCACACACAATCACATTTAGAGCTGTCACTCAGCCTAACCTTTGGGGCTTTGAGGCGTGGAAAGAAAACTGAATTAATGTAAGAAAAGCCTAAGTGATCATGAAAGAATGTGCAACCACAAGTAAATGACAGCTGGGCCTTGAATCAAACCCTGGTCCCATAAGTTAGAGACCGCACTATTTATTATAATGTCAATGTTCTACTCTAATTTTTAATTTGTTGCGCACTTGGGATTGACAAGCCCATGCCCATTCTTCCATTTATCATCCATCGTCCAAACCTGCTTATCTAGACTAGGGTCACAGGACATCTGGAGTCAGTCCCAACAAGCAATGGCCACAAGGCAGGAACAATACTCGGTTACAATTATGGGCAAAATAAAACACAAAATCACATGTAACAGAACACAAAATGTCCTACATTCAAATGCTAAAAATGTGTAATAAATGGTAATTTATGTTTAATTCAGGTCAAGCATAAGCCAGTAGGCAATTTATAGGAGAAGAATGTAACTAAATTCATTCCAGCACTGGATTTAATTTGAAATTTGTTACATTTATTACGATGATAATTGATAACACTCCACATTTTAGTGTGAGTGGTGATTTTTTCATTGTTTGTTTAAAAAATGAGCATCTAAATCAAAGTAAAATTTTTGCCTTCCTGAAATTTTTCAGTGATGTTAACTACTCTTACTTTGGGACTGTAATTGTAGAGTGCTGTCCAGATTGACTGATCTGGTTCTTGCCCGAGTTTATAAGCATTCAGTGCTTGAGGAGCTGGCCAGAGAATCCTCTGTTCCGATTATCAATGGACTGTCTGATCTTTACCACCCTATTCAGATCCTGGCTGACTATCTCACATTGCAGGTATTTTGTTTTAACCATCCTTCATTATTAAGTTTATTTATAGTTTTATGACCTCCTTCACATTCATACTCTAGTCTGGCTTCTTACCTACTCCCGACATCTCAACAATTTATAAAAGTAAATTTAAAAAATAGTTAATTCATTTGCCAGTAGCATACAATAATACAATCACTGCTATGAATACACACAATTTTAGATTTTTTGATAGAACAGAGGAAATCATTTTTTGAGGGCTCTGTTATGTCTCTTGGGAAATTTACCATGCTCTGAAATGAATGATGCCTAGGATAACAAAGCCCTGCTAGACATAGGTCTACAAGTAAAGTGTGTTGTATTGTTACATGTGTGCAATGAATTTTGCCTGGAAGTTTGAACAAATGTATTACAAATTTACTTCATAGACTTGATTTATGTTAGTAAATACTGTATCACTGCATCACTGTCACCATTTTTTCCTTTTTATTGATTCCTTTACCTCCATTGTCTTTTGTCTCAGGAGCATTATGGATTTTTGGAAGGCCTAAAGGTGGCATGGATTGGTGATGGTAACAACGTGCTGAACTCTTTCATGATGTCTGCTGCCAAACTTGGAATTCACCTTAGGATAGCTACTCCAAAGGTAAGTAGAAATAGTTTTTTTTTTCTGAAAGATTTGTAAAGCTATGGATTTCTTGTATTGTAAGATTTTCCCTCCATTTTTTTTATTAAGGGGTATGAGCCAGATGCAAGCATGACAGAAACAGCCAAGAGGCTCTCCAAAGAGGTACTTACTTCTGCTGGTTTTCTCCAAATGTTCATGAAGTAGGTGCTTCAATTTCAAGATTAAATATAATACTCTTTTCTATATGGTTTAAAACAACAAGATGGAGTGCATTTTGACAAATATTGCTTATTCAAGGTCTTTCCATTGATTCAAGTGAAAGAATTGAGAGGTAGTTTCAAGCAAAACTAAAACTTAAACAGTTTGGAAAAGGTTGTTATGAGGGGCCAAAAAACAGATAAATCATATATTTTTGTGTGTAATCTATTTCTTTTCATGAGAACACTATTGGTTTATAAGTATTTACTATCAGTTTGCATGCATGTGTCATTGGTTTCCGTGCATGCAGTACAATACTGCTTTCATTTATATGAACTATATTGGTTCCTGTGCTTTTATTATTAGTTTGTATGTGAACTGTACCGGTTTGTACTGTATATGCATACCACAGGTTTGCATATGAATTATATTGATTTGCACTTGTAAATCACTGGTTCAGGTGCATGTATTATTGGTTTGTGAGTAAACTGCATCGGTTTGCTCTTGAATGATATTGGATGGCATATGAACTATATTGGCTTGTGTTCATATATGACTCAAAGTCAAAGTAAACTTTATTGTCATCTCAACCATATACAAGTATACAAATAGACGAAATTGCGAAGCTCAGGGTCCACAGTGTAACAACATGACATGCAAATAATAAATTAAAAATAGAATTAAAATTAAAATTAAAATTTTAAATGAAAACACAAACAAGACAAGACATTGTGCAAAGACAAGACAAAGAAGTAGCAGCAATATTGATGTGTAAGATATGTAATATAATTAATAAATAATAGATATAGATAATACAGAAATTATCAGTGTATGATAATAGTTGTTTTGGAAACAATGTGTAAACAATGACAGGTCAGAATGTTTCACAGCAGAAGGATATCAAGAGTGTCAAAATACTTAAAGGTCAGTATGAGATTTTCAGTTCTTCTCTACATGCACACTCGTCTTTGCAGGACAGTGGTTTTCATGTATAAAAGTTCTGTTTTTAGAGGTGGTTGAGGCTGTGTGGAAGGTCTCAGGGGGCAGCCTGGTGTTAAGGAGTCTAACAGCTTGGGGGTAAAAACTCTCCTGCAGCCTGGCAGATCTGGCTTTGGAGCTGCAGTATCTTCTCTTGGATGGCAGAATTGTGAAAAGTCCATGTGAGGGGTGTAAGGGGTCCTGCACAATACTGCAGGTCTTGCAGACACTGCATTTGTAAAATATGTCCTGTAGTGAAGGGAGAGGCACCCTAATAATGTTCTCTGCTGTCTTCACTATCCTTTGCAGGCACTTGCGGTCGGATATGTTGCAGTTGCCATATCAGACAGTGATGCATACTGGTCTGCTGGTTTAGCAATGGTTTTGTGTATGCACTCTATTGGTTTCATGTATGTCTTGTACTGGTAACGTGAGGGTAACATTTCGGTTTTGAGTATGAACTCCGAACTTACTTGTATACTATGCCAGTTTCACAACCATAATATTATGATTTTATATGTGTACTATGCTGGTTTCGCATACAAAGCATACTGGTTATATTGAAATTAAAAGGACCACTTTTTGCTGATGAGTTTACTTGCCCTGTATGGCAGAATCCAAAGATCCCATAAAGAAGACAGAAGGCACTCCAGCACCAAGTGCAGAGACACTTTCTGTTGTACCACAATGCATCAATTGTAATTAATTTTCTTACTTTGAATTAATTCTTTACTTCATGTTTCTGAGCTGCTTGCTACCGTTATGCTCAATTCTGACTAGTTTGTGTATATTAGGTTTTTGTGTGTATGTTCCATTATTAATGTTACATCACGGTTAAAACTAATTTAAGTTATTGATGTTCAATCACAATGACATTTGTATTAATCTAAGGTAAAGCTCCGTAGGTAGAATTTTTTTACTTCAAATACTGGAAACAGTTAATCTATCAGTACTTAAGTGCAGATTAAGAATCCTCAAAGTATATCATTAAAATGCGTGCTTACTGTAATTTTAGCACAGCTGGAGCATAGTGCCTCATCTGTCTTCCGGCCCATGCATATGTAAATTATTTAGATTGTTAATAGCACCATAACAATTGCCTTTATGGTTACCAGCAGAGAACACAGTTTCCTTTTGCTTCAGCTTATCATAATACTTATTACATATGATCGACTACCAGAGGTTAAAAGAATTTCACAATTAATGTAATTTGCTCAACATAAGGTCAATGGTTTTCCACGGAAGATAGATTTTAGGAATTCTTTTTATGGTTTACTACCTTCTAATGCAAATAACATCCAATACGCCAATACAAATTATGTATCTAAACAATGACCTGAGAAATAACATTGATAACTTAAACTGTAAATAAAAAAAATACTGTTTGTGTCATTTGTTTATGTTAACCTGGAGTAAAGATCACTTAAAGTGAATAAGTTGTTTTAAAAAATGTCATGCCTCCATTATGTTAAATACTAGGACAAGTATTTACGCCTGGTTGTTATTTAGCTAAATTATGCCTGCTGCCAGGTTAGCCCCATTTCATGGTATTTTTAGACATGTCCTATCTACTTTTACTTCTGGTTTTAAACATGTATTCTAATTGCACAGATAATTTTCATGTGGCTAATTGAGAATAAGTCTATTTAAAATGCACCTGTTTGAATATGTGCAGTGTGCATAAAAAATGTATGTTCATTTATTTTTTTCAGTGTGGAACTACATTTTTATTAACAAATGACCCCTTGGAAGCAGCTCATCAAACCAATGTGTTGGTAACTGATACCTGGGTTAGTATGGGCATGGAGGAGCAAAAGAAACAGAGGCTGATGGATTTCAGTGGCTATCAAATCACTTTGCAGGTTGGGAAAGATTTCATTTTTATGTTTCACAATAGACGTACATGCTTGGCTGGTGATGATTATAGAAGATGCATCACTGAGAGTTATTTATAACATTTTGTAGATTTTCATACTCTTGCACCTTTACATATTCTCAATAGAATGAACCGTTCTTAAGTACTTGACTTGCTGTATACAAGATATTTCTTTCTTGTCTCTTGTGGAAATTAGTTTCCTGGTTTACAACAAATCATAAGATGTTCGGCTATCTATCAAGCCTCAGATTTTGTAACTTTTATAGTATGGATAAGTGTGTACACTAACATAAAAGCATTTGGGAGTTTGTTGACAGACTGATTTTTGTGGCTGGTGCTAACAGAGGCAGGTGTCTTGGATGCAAATTCCATTTATTTTGGAATTGTGGTCTTCAGCAGTTACTGATTCAGTGTGTCTGCTTGCATGTATTTACTATTATAATGTATTATCAATGAAACCATACAACATTTGCATATGTAATCACACACATTGAATTAAAGACACATTAAAAACAGCACAACTTCCATAATGAGATGCTAACTGGGTGTAAACTCTTTCTCCCAGGATTCAGTGACTTGTGAATCTTCAAAGAAAAGTGACACCTCAACTGCTGCAGCAGGGTTACCATCGTCATTTAGCTTTCAAGGATTAGGATCACATTTTATGTTTTCTCTATCGATTTTATGTAAAATACCTAATCATGACAGTGAGAGAACATCTGTTTTGTTCTTGTAGTCTCTAATCATGTTTTCCAAGCATATTTCTTGAAGTACTTTCAAAAATGACTGAATGAAATTACTAACCATTCAATTACGTGAAGTAGGCTGAACTATTTCTAAATTTGTAGACATTTGTATGAGTTACAGGTTCATTTTAAATGACTATTTACCCACTCAAGCATTTACCATACTGGAAGATTGAACTCTGAAACAATTAGAAACCAACAGATCGAGGCTGTATTTCCAGTCTTGCAGTGCATTTATTAATAAACAAGCACAGTGAATTGTCCCTTTTATTAAAACAGGCTTAATGGTAAAATGGTAAATTTTGATTGTATCATGCATTTACAAACTTCTGTCCACTGGATATGCCTTATGTATGTCTTATTGCCTTTTCATTGGACATTCTAACTCTTGCATCCCTTTTTCTTTGTGCTTCTTGTTGCCTTCCTACGTTGAGCATTTCAGCCATCCTGTGAATGCCGGACAACGTAATGCACGGATGTATGCCTCACAGTCTATGCCTTTGTTCATTGGACATTCCCACCCACTTGTGGATGCCAGACAACATTACACCTGGGCAAGGACACAGGCACTGGACAGATATAAATATAGATAGATTAAATATATACTAGCCACAGTACCTGTCTAAGACAGATAGTAGAATATTTAAAAACTATTTTCTATCTCTTGCCTTACATGCATCTTTCTTGTTTTTGCATGTGTGAACATCTCTTCACCAGTGCTCCCTTTCTTGCATGTTTTCCTGTAAAGCCTGCTTCTCAGATTGTCATTATTTTCGAGGCACCTTTCTCACCTCCTATCCAATTTTATACTTGCCCTCTTTGAAGGCAACTATCATGGCATGTACTTTTACTCCTTCTCGTGCGTCTTACACTCGCACATCCTCTTTCATCGTGTCACCAAAGCAAAACTGACCGATCAGATTTCTCAGAGGAACTGGACAAACAGACTTTGTGATTTATTTTATTTATTTATAAACAGAGAGAGAGAGACACTGTATAGTTATAATATGAATACTTCGTACATACTGTATTTGACACAGTTTTGATTTATCCATGAATCTCCTGTATTCCTACTATTGCTTTCATAATGCTGCCTTAATTATCTAAATCAGTGGTTGTTAAACTCAGACCTGTGTTCCCCATGCAGTTGTGAGTTTTTGTTCCAACAATTTAACAGGCCTCCTAGTCTAACTAAGCAAGCTGTTATTTCTCAGGTTTCATATTTTGGGATCTATGTGGAAATCCTAAAACTAAGTTTGGTAAATTTTAGAATGTACCAAGCATTTACGTATGGGAATAATTTAGTGTTTTTGTTTTTATAATTTTCATCATCCTCATTATTTGCATGTTGCTTTCTGTGTTGTTCTGGTTGTTTAATCCATTATTCCTAAATGAGCACATTAGTGGCTCTGATGCTGAAGCAGTTGCAGCATTCAGTGTCATTGGCCCAGGTGTCTACTCTGCTTATTGTTAATTTTCCATTATTAGGATACAATTAAGCAAGACAACTACACAGAAATGGGCAAATTAATAGAATATAATGAAGAGTAAAATAAGCATTTAAAGCTATACCAAAAATACAAATATTTCAAAATGTCATATAAATGTAAAAATCACTCCTTTGTGCTTTTCTAAATTCAGATTAAGAGAAGAGAAAAAAACTAGATAATTAAATGACATCAATAAGAGTTAAAGTGACTCATTAATTGTGAAACTGGCTGGAACAAATAGCTTTAGCCACTTGGGGACCCTGGACTGAGCTTGAGGACCACTGATATAGACAGTACAAATATTAAAGAGCAGGTACTTCCACGCATTTTTTTTTTCTTATCTGACATCTCATCTTATATTTATTTCTGTAATTCTGAACAAAGTACTAGATACGGTTAGTTTTGACTAATGTATAATTTTCTTAATCCCTTTTTTTTTATATCCCCCTGCTTTATTCATTATACTTGAATTCTGATTACCTTTATTTTATTTTCACACTTAAAATGGATGTGTTGATGAAAAAACTAAAATGTTTTTCAAACAATCTCTTATTTGTATGAAGAATATTTTGTCAATTATGTTTTACTTTGTATTTGGTTTTTTTTTCTCCATAGACTGCTAAAGTTGCAACCCCAGACTGGACCTTTCTACACTGCTTGCCACGCAAACAAGAAGAAGTGGATGATGAGGTGTTTTACTCCACACGATCTCTAGTATTCCCAGAGGCAGAGAATAGGAAGTGGACAATAATGGTAAGCAAAATGCTGGGTCTGCTGTAGTCTGTGATTATTACAAGGCAACAGTCGTTCTTAAACCTGACATTTTTCAGTATAACAGAAATGAATTTCCCAATAGATGTATTAAACAGTGGGCGGCACGGTGGCGCAGTGGTAGCGCTGCTGCCTCGCAGTTAGGAGACCTGGGTTCGCTTCCCGGGTCCTCCCTGCGTGGAGTTTGCATGTTCTCCCCGTGTCTGCGTGGGTTTCCTCCCACAGTCCAAAGACATGCAGGTTAGGTGGATTGGTGATTCTAAATTGGCCCTAGTGTGTGCTTGGTGTGTTTGTGTGTGTCCTGTGGTGGGTTGGCACCCTGCCCAGGATTGGTTCCTGCCTTGGGCCCTATGTTGGCTGGGATTGGCTCCAGCAGACCCCCGTGACCCTGTGTTTGGATTCAGCGGGTTGGAAAATGGATGGAAGGATGTATTAAACAGTGCAAATTCTGCATTTATGTATGGAATTGCTTGCTTTCTTGTTCTCTGAAGCCTAAATAAAGGAGAACGAAAAGAAAAAGAATTTCAGTCAGTTCTCTCATACATCTCAAATAGGATCAAGGAGATGATACATTTTACAAAGTTGAGCCCAAGCAGTGATGGGGATGAGATAAAAAAAAAGTGTATCAGTAACCTTTACCGAAAAAAAATGTTGAAACCATAAACATGTAAAACATGCAGTACCCTTGGGGAAATCAGTTTAGCTTGAAGCACACCATTAATTGTCAGACAATGAAATCATATTTCCAAAAGACAGTCAAAAATAAAGGATATATGCAATAAAGGAATATGACTTTGTGTTTGACCATAGGCAATGATATGGTTTGGGATTGCAAAAGATGGTAAACATTATTATGTTAAAAAGTCTGATCAGCTCTAGTATAGTGTTGCTGCTTCTATGTTAGATTACAATAAAAAGTAAGTAGTACTAGGGTGCTGTACTGTGTTAGCCATTATGAATGTAGTGAGAAGTCAAGCAAAATGACACCTTTTATTGGCTAACTAAAAAGATTACAATATGCAAGCTTTCGAGGCAACTCAGGCCCCTTCTACATCTTGCCTGAAGAAGGGGCTCAAGTTGCCTCGAAATCTTGCATATTGTAATATTTTTAGTTAACCAATAAAAGGTGTCATTTTGCTTGACTTCTCAATAAAAGGTAAGGTATGAGCAAATTCGGCATATACATTGTGAAAATGCATTCTGTTGAAAGAGCTTTGTCACTTTTGAACTCGATTGAGATAAAGCACATGAATTTAGCTGTATTATTATTGTCTATTAAATGAAGTTAGCAATAAAAAAATATAAAGCATGTAGTTAAAGTGATGAGTATTTTGGGATTATTAAAACATGCTATTAAAATGCACTGGTTATTGCCGCTACCTTGCATATCCAGCATTCCCAGTTTGAATTCTGGGCCCTTGTCATTGACTGTGAGGAGTTAGCATGTTTTCTATGTTTGCCTGAAATTTTCTCCCACATTCCCAAACACATGCAGAATACAGTAATTGGCAATTGCATATCGGTCCAGTGTTAGTCTGGGTTTGTTAATGAGTTGCCACTGTGATGAATTGGAGTCTTGTCCTCCCTAGTACTCAGTACTGTCCGGAGAAGCCCTAGAACCCAAGCCCCTGACCAAGATTTGGATCAGACAGGTTTAAGAATGTTATATACTACTGAAAAGTTCATTATTGTAACTATTTTTCCATCTACTGTCTCATGCCTGAGATGATGTTACCTTCCATATTTTGAGAGAATGACTGACAAGCACATTGCCTTTCAACAGTGTGTGGTAATTTAATTCCTGGTGAGAAAGTCTCACAGCTTCACTGTGCACATTGAAACAGACAAATGTGCATTAACGCAGTCTGGTAATGGTTAAAGCACGTAACAACTGAACTCCGCACTGATCAGCCTAGTAGTGTAGTAGTGTTTACCCGCAAACAGTTCTGCTGAGAAGAAAACAATCAGTTCATTCAGAGTAATGTGAAGCAAGTCAATTAGGGAAATGATGGCAGAGTTTGGATTGGAGTGGCCTATCTGTTTATAAAAGAGTGGTGCTATAAGAACTCCTTCTTACTTCCAGAATGATTCAGATGGAGATAGGGAAGTAAGCAAAGCTAAATAAGGTTAATAGGCGTACTGCAACTTCCTATGTATGACTTGAATCACAGGATTAATATTCTCATAACTTGTATTATTACTTTTGTGCAGTACATAGATATCTCTATTTGTCTTTATCTACAGAAGCTCTAGTCAGAGTTAGCATTCCAAAAATGAATTTAGGGTTATAGTTACAGTTCTGATATGTACTAGCTATGAATTCTTCCTGGGGTTTAAGAGAGTCTGAAATCTTGTACATTAAATATCTTATGTGATAGCAATCAGCATTACAGAAATAGCTAATTTTAATAAATAACGGACACAATGTTTATCCATTAAATTTTTTTTACAATGCCATCCAATGGGAAATTTAAAAACAGGTGTAAAAAGGAACACCACCCAAAAATGATATATTTTTTAGTCTGTTTTTTACCCTTTGTAGTGATGGCCAAGAAGAAAATGTAATCATGTTTTCTTGGAGAATCGAATTTTCTGATATAATACGCTTCATAGGGAATCAGCGGGGAATATGCTGAACAGCAGCAAATGATACTAAAACCTTCTTGAAAAAATGTTACTTGTATTTCATAATCTTCAAGTCAGTTATCCATTCATATATTCACAATGTCCAAAAGAATTGTATTTTCTTCTGAAATATTGTTAAATTAATACACCCAGAAAATGAGAGTAGTGCATAAAAATAAAACGGGTTCAAGTGAATTCATGCTTTTAATTGAGGACTAAGCTATTAACCAATGAATGGGTCTTCAATTCAAAAGTGTGAATGCACTTTACTTTCACTTCTGTAAAAGCAGAAAATTACAATTATGCTCTTCATCTAGACTTGAAGCGAGTGTCAATCTTCTTATTTGTAAACCGTACTTATTCTCCCATGGATCCATTTTTGCCTCTGTTTTTCTGGACTTCTTTTTAGTCGCCCAATCTTTTGCAAAGTGAAAGAGCATTTTTTGTTACTTTTACAAGTATAATCTAATATACAGGCAATAGGTGCTATTGTCTGAGCAGTATTACATAAAATTGTGTTCAAATTGTACTGCCTCTCCTTCAGCTGGGTGAATGTGTCTGTGCTCCGCATGAAGAGTGAATTGAGGTTGTTGAGGAGGGAAAAAAAACAAGTGAATTGAATAGCAATAATTAATTTCTGTGGGTTACGAATCTCATGACACAGAGCAGCTAATCATACAACAATCCCTCTCACAGCTGTTCTCTGCCAGCTCACAGCTGACAGCTTTCTTTCACTGAAATTGTGGTCCTGGGGCCACTAGACAACTTACTGACGAGAACAAGTATAAACTGATTAAAAAAAGGAAAAAATCATTTTGCTATGAAAAAAGCATGCTCCCATTTTTAATTCCTGCTTTTCAACATCTTTTTTTATAATTCAAGTTTAGTGACTTTAAAAATGTGTTAATGTTAAGACTTCATTTTTACCATTTTTTTTTGCAATTCACATGCCCAAGACATTAATAAATGCATGTATTTATTAAACACATACTACAATATATGACAGCAAAAGGAATATTTTATCTGCCACCTTTTGAACAACCAGCTATTGAATTTTTCTGTTTGTGATTAATTGATTTGATTAAATAGAGACACCCTATTTTAAAGATGTTTGTTGTGCAAAGTAATCTTGTTACAGTAATTGTATATGTTCTTTGTACATTTATTTTGCCAAAATTCCCCCTGGGGACAAATAAAGATTATATAATATCTATCTATCTATCTATCTATGGGCGGCACGGTGGCGCAGTGGTAGCGCTGCTGCCTCGCAGTTAGGAGACCCGGGTTCGCTTCCCGGGTCCTCCCTGCGTGGAGTTTGCATGTTCTCCCCATGTCTGCGTGGGTTTCCTCCGGGTGCTCTGGTTTCCTCCCACAGTCCAAAGACATGCAGGTTAGGTGGATTGGCGATTCTAAATTGGCCCTAGTGTGTGCTTGGTGTGTGGGTGTGTTTGTGTGTGTCCTGCGGTGGGTTGGCACCCTGTCCAGGATTGGTTCCCTGCCTTGTGCCCTGTGTTGGCTGGGATTGGCTCCAGCAGACCCCCGTGACCCTGTGTTTGGATTCAGCGGATTGGAAAATGGATGGATCTATCTATCTATCTATCTATCTATCTATCTATCTATCTATCTATCTATCTATCTATCTATCTATCTATCTATCAGATAGCAACCCAGAATCAATTTATCATACATTATCTCTGCTACTGGTTAAATATAATAATAATATTAATAATTCATTACATTTATATAGCGCTAAATATACTGCCATGAATAAGCCTCTTTATATATCCTATAAAACACTTGTGTACATCTAGATAAACTGAAACAATCTTCTCTCTGCAGTATGCATTATTAAAGTGTCACTGATTCCTTAAATGTCCATTAAACACATTTTTTTTTGTTTTTTTAGGGTCTCATGGTCTCCTTATTGACTGATTTCTCACCTGAAGTACCGAAGCCCAAATTCTGATTTACAGTATCATTAACCTTTTAACTTTTTTCATGTGTTTGGATTGAAAAATTTCATTTCATAAACATTTTGTTTTTATTTCTAAACATATTAATGGTTACACATTGTTATAATAAAGTTTGATTAAAAAATTGGGATTCAAAACTTGGGATTAATAAAGTATCTATCTATCTATCTATCTATCTATCTATCTATCTATCTATCTATCTATCTATCTATCTATCTATCTAATGTGAAGCAAATATAATCAATAATTGGTATGCTTACGTATCTTTTTGTTTTTTGGTTTGCTAGATTTAAATGTTTTCCATATAAATTCAGCAAACATTTATACACATATAAAAGCACTTCGGCTTGAACTGGGAATATGAGACGGTATGTAAGTTGGAAAATCCTTTTTATAATGTAAACATTTGGGGAAAAAGGAAAACAAGCTTATGGCTGCTAGCATAGAAATTGTGATATTTTTTGAATAGAGTGAGAAAAAGAGGCATGCATAGTATTCTTTCAGTTACTGGACAAATGATGTAAATTATATTTGAATATAATAAAAGGAGGAAGGTCCCATAACCTGCTGCTGCTCTATATTTACTGGTTTAACGCCTGAGTGCAGTCCTGTTGGGAGTCACCAAGCCAACCAGCATCTGGACCTTTTTTTTGAAATCAAGCAACCTTGACACAGATGGAGAGATGAGCCCGAGCCTCCAACAAGAAACTTGCCTTTGTTCTTTTGTACCAGAAACTATTGTTTAATGATATTCATGCGGTGGCTTAACATGTGTGAACATTAAAAGCAAAGCTAAGAGCTATTTTTTGTAACATGTTTTATCATTTTTGAGGTGCTAGTGTGGGTGATTTTGGGCCAGCATTTGGTTCAAGTAGTTTTCAGGGAGAGTATAACCCCTGCAGAATACACTGTATGTAAAGGTGTGGCAAGAAATGCTGCAAGTGTAAGTTTCAAGAGGTCGATAGCACACAGTAGTGCATAGCTTGACAATGAAAGTAATTCATTTAATAGTATTTGTTTGCCCAAAGTCAGGAAACACAGAGAAACATATATAACAATAAAAATACCATCAAGTGCCAAAATATCATGAAGTGTTAAAGGTACCTTTAATGTGGTATTTGAAGTATGAAGTATAGTTGATGTAAAGTATACATAAAAATGAAAACAGAAATAGAAGACGTAGACTGTTTAACAAGCAATAGTCATAAGATTGATCACCAAAATTCAAAATGCTACTTGAAAATCAAAGTCAAAAACACAATATATTGGGTTGAACTCAAAAATCATTTGCTAAGTTCTCTGAAGTTTGTTACAGCACATATCCACAATCTCAGATTCCACAAAGGCCACGGAGCAGACTTTTAAAAGCATTGCATAGTAAACATCAAGTACATAGGATAGACTCCCTAGAAACTGACCATCATCTGCTACCAACATGGATACAAAAATGGTTGTGTCACCTAACTATACAAAATGTAATAGTAAGAAACATTAAACTATTCTTTGACTAGTTAAATGAAAAAAAAAATTAGGTTTTCTGTACTTCAAAACTTCCAAACACTCATTCTAGGGTCTGAGAAAAAAAATCTAACCTAGTTACAAAAGATTCCTGAATATACCATAATAAATACATTATGTCTCAAACCTTAAAACACAATAATGAATAGTTTTTGTTGTAACCCTCCACTGAGTCCATGCCTTAACATGGAATAGTGGTTTGCGTGATTAATGATCCCTTGAGAAATGCAAACGGTAATCATGTACTCCAGATAGGGCCACCCATAGATGCAAGGTCAAAGGTGAGGTCCTGACTAAGACTGACTCCACTACTTCCCTGTCCCACCAAGGGTCCATCTAGAATGGTGCAACTTCCTCGTTGTACTGCACACGACTTGCCACATGGATTCCCAACATGAAGTGAAGCAATGTGATTGCGGATTGTTCACCCTCAATACCAACCAGTATCAACAACTCCTTCGCACAAGCACTTCCTTCAGTTCTTCTTGCTGTTAATTTATTGTTCTGTCATTCATCTATTTCACTTTGTTTTATTGAACTGAATCCTCCTTAGATCTTTGCATTTCTCACCTATAAAATCACGTCTACATCTTTCAAGATCAAATATCTTGCCAGTGACACTGAAAACGCATTTTACACACTTAATTACCAGCTTATGGGTGAATCACATACCCAAGGACATCAGTGAAAATTAAGGGGAAGCACATTTAAAACTGAAGCCACGAAGCACTTCTTTACGCAAAGAGTTGTTGGACTCTGGAGCATGCTACCAAAATATGCAGTTGAAGCAGAAACCTTCACAATCTTTAAGAAGAACCTGTGTGAGATATTGAGACAGCTTAGCCATAAGTTAAACAAATTGGCTTAATAGACTGAATGTTGTCCTCTTGTTTGTAATGTTTCTTATGTTCTTAGTAGCATGTTCAACCAAAAAACAAAATCTAAGGTCATGAACCTTCACTGAATTCAGCATGGCTGTTTGTAATTCAGGGTAATGTTTTAATTAAAATTACAAACAACTGAATTCTTATGGAAAGTAATTGTGCAGAATGAAAGATGAAAATTAAAATGTAAATTTTCTATAAACAAATAAAAATGACTTGAGAATTGATCCTTTATTTGATTCATAGTGATTACTATATAATATTTAGCATGTCAAGACAACCTTTTTCAAATTGAAGAATCATGGAATATAGTGGAGTTCAATTTTGTTTTGTATTATTCCAATTTTGTTTCCTTAGAGCTGGGTGCAGTTACACTTCCAACTCCAGGAAATTAAAATTGGACAAAATGGTGGAAAGAAGGAGAATAGATGTCCTGAATCTCTGATATTTTTAATATTTCCTAAAATTACATTTTCCCTGTGCTTTTTTTTCCCTAAGGCCATGAATCATATAGATTTTACCAACATTTTCATTTGTAAACTTAGTTTATTATCTCAGGTTTGCCATAAAAGGAAGCCATTCGGCCTCCTCCAGTGAGTCAGAGCTGGGAGGAAGGATGGCAACACTCGCTGGAAGGAGGTGGAAGGTAAGGAAGAATTGTGTTGGGGTTGTGCAACATTTGAATGGCCTAGAAAGGAATTTTGACTAATAAATCACTTATTTGAACTCAGGACTTGTGTCTGTGCATTCGTGTTTGGGGTTTGGGGTCCTACAATGCCCCCTGTCGTTCACAGAACATAACAGGTTAAAAAAAATTGTGTGACTTTGGCCTTTAAAATTTGAGGTTTAGTTTATAGTAAAACGCCACAATCTCACATAAATCAATATCATTATGGCTGTCATCTGGGCAAATATGTATTATGGATATATTTAGTAATAATGAATTTAGTTTTAGATAACTGCACAAAAAATATTGAATCTCACCAAACAAGGCTAAAAATATTGAAATCATTATTTAATGTTTAATATTGATATAAATTTGAAGATGCAGATTACAGAAACAATCAAATGGATATATGCTTTAATCCAGAACATGAAAGTAATAATTCGATATGTTAGGAAAAGTAGGGAGGGACTCACTAGTGCAGTGCTTCCCAAATGTTTTTCTGTTGTGGCACACTTTTTGTAACCAAAAACATATCAAGGCACACCAATATTCCACTAACGCCAAACACATTATATGTATCTCATACATGTGCTCAGCTGTCTGAAGGGCATGGATTTCTGGAGAAGGTGGCAAAAAAGCAGCTCTGGGATCAGATTTGCAGACACAGTGCTTAGTAAGCACTTTGGTGGCATCTCCCAGCTGCTTTGTCCATTTGCTCACCCCTCTCTGCTTCAGAGGTAACTCGCATACTCACTATCCACCAGTCCTGTCAGACTCACTGGTGACCACACACCCAGGCAGATGGACTCTAGCAGCCAGGAGATGCATCTGAAGTGGACTAAGTGCTGTGTCAGCAACATAGTGATCATGGAGCTGCTTTTATTTCAGCTTCTCCAGGTAGTCATGTCTTCCTCAGACAGCTTGTCCATCTCAGGTTCATACCCAAGTGCACTATGCTATTATTTCAATGGCACACCTCGGTAACACTCACAGGACAGCACTGTGCCGTGGCACATGGGTTGAAAAACACTGTACTAGTGAGTTTCATTCCTTGTTCAATAAGTCAACTAATATCACAAAAAAATCAAACCTCAACAGGGAAAACTAAAGGACTTGGTCAAAGACCATCCATTCACATCACATGAGGGATAAATCTCCCATTTCTGAGGAATTGAACCTGTGCAATCAAAGCCTTCCAAGTTTGCATACACAGAGTCTCCTGAGTCTTCTGAGTATGAAGACGACAGTCACTTAAGCCTATGGGTTTCTATGGGTGGTGTTTCTTTTAACATCAGAGCCTGTGCAGCCCGAGTATTCATCTGAAGAATTTCCAGATTTCCCCTCTCTGACAGGGTCACCAGTCTCTGACATCCTGTCTAACCCACAAGTATCTGTCACCAGTTATCAACTCTCTGATTGCTCAAGCCATCCATTCTGAACCAGCTGTCAACTTGTGTCAATTTCTAACTTTTGTGCTGTTGCTCTCACTGTCACTGGGAGGGTGCTTCAGTGTTACAGCCCAAACCCCTGCCAAGGGACACTCCACAGATGGTGTTTCAGTCCAAGACAACCTAAAAGTGGGGTTGTTATGCCAGGCTCCCTCAAAGAGGGTCCCTTCCAAACTTGTTGTGAAGGTCCTGCTTCATTTTAGTTCATCATAGTTGCTAAGTCTGCATACCTCAAAACGCAAGGCCAAAGCAAATTCTTTTTTCTTTTATTGAGTTATAAAACCATAGGATCTACCAAACCTTTCCTCTCTTTAATTTCAAACTGCTCTGGCAGAATGCAACAAAGTTAGAGTGAGCGGTTGGTTGGAGTACCATGGATCTGTCTTCAGGTACAGATTTGAAGAGCATGGTCTTGCGGTCAAACCGCCTATAAGAATCTTTCAAAACAATTATGAGATCCCCAAATTCTCACTAGAGTAGGATGTACTGCATAAACCTGGCTGGATAAATGGGCAAACATAGAAACGTTATAAAAGTAAAAAGGTTTTATTTCCACAAAAATGCTCTGTGTGAAGTCCTCAAGGAACACAAAAGGCAAAAAGGAGTTGTCTACAACCATAAGGCAATCTAATGCAAACAAAATACAAAAATCAATCCAAACAGAAAGACAAAAAAATTCAACAAAGTCACAGCAAGAACACAGAACTCACCAAAACTCCTTAGTGCATTTAAAATGAACTGCCAAAAACTATGGGAGACCCTCCAGATTTACCATGGCGGTGATCGGCAGGTGGGCCCAACTCTTGGGGGACCACCCACAAAACATAGAAATTATAGAATAATAGAAATAATCAACACAAGTAACCTTAACATAAATAATAGAATCAAAAATGATCAAAACAGATCTAAAACAAGAATTTGAACCACAGCTTCTCTGGCTGAAAAGCAATTTTTAAAATTGTTTTGGGGTAACAAATTCCAAAATATTGTTTGGGGTGTAGGTTGCTGTTTCAATGCTTAATGGATTTGAAGTCCAGGATGCCTTGTGGTTTCATTTCATATAACGACTCAAAATGTGAAAACCCCAAGGTATGCAGTTCTTGGTATGGAAGTAAGGTGGATGGAATTAGCAGGAATACCTCCTGTCTGTACTTACTACTTTACTTCGCATCTGTTTTACAGTGTGGTTGGAACAACCTGTCACACTGAGAGTAGTACACAGAAGTATTCAACTGTTTTATTTTAAGATGCTTGGTAGTTTGTTTAATGATTTTAGGCTCTAAGGGAGTCCTTTGGTATCTTAAGATTTTCTTTGGGATTCTTACATGAGTAGTCATGCCAGATAGTTTCTTTGATGTATTTTTTGCAGTAACAACCTGATGCAGAATTGCTTCCAGGTACCGTGTGGTATAGTCACAATTATGAGGGAACATTTTTGATTGAATGCTGATTACTCTAGTGACCTTATAATATCTGCTTAAAATATATATAAAAAACAATGGCAGTAGGATAAGCAGAATTCATTTTTGCTTTGGTACAGTATATGAATTACGAGACACTCAAAACCCGAGTAACTGGAGTGTTAGTGTTTTTGAAGATCCCGAGTGGCATTCTAGTAAGAGGTAATGAGACAAATGTAGTAATTCACCTCCGTGTAGGCGGACTGTTAATAATGTTTTGCATTATCCTCCTTTTTGAGTTATGACCTCACAGAGGAGGTTGTTTTCCTGAAGAAATTGTGGCCTGCATGCTTAAGTGAATTGTCATTCAACTGCATTTGCTCAAATATGGGGGCAAACGTCCATATTTTAGTGAGAATCTTCTGATGGTATAATGGGGTGTCCATGTCATTGGATTCCCGTTAAAAATCACCACTCATTTATAATCCAAGTTCACTCGAGGTTGTCTTATACGTCTCACTCTAAGAGACTACCAACCTCCAGCCCTAGAATAAGATTTAGAGGTTTGGAGAATGTCATGTTATGTTATGAAATACTGCATCAACATTTTTTCTCTCTCCATTTTGGCACATGAGTGATATGCCTGCTGTTCTCTTGTCCTTCATTAATCACCCTCGTGCCTGATCCATTAGAAAATATATTGTGTTTTAATGTTTTAGAGTCTAATTTATGATTATGAGTATGAGTACGATTTGCTTGTGTGTTTCTGCTTTAAAGATACAGGAGTAATTTATTGTTAAACAGATGACATAAAAAAGAGGGTATGTTTAATAGCTCATTAAATGTATATACAGATGAAAGCATCTGTTTTCAGAGTTCAAATGTAATATTCTTGGCTACTGTTTTTTTTATTCTTTTACACACACTGCTGACAGAGATAAATCTTCCCAATGAAAAATAATGAATTTTATCTCGGTGTGCCCCAATTCTAGTGTCTCTGATTGCTGTTTCCTTTTCTCATTAGATAAGAATCACTTCAACTGATCTGATCAAATACATCCTCAGTTGTAAAATCTGAATCTCAATTTAATTTTTCTTTCCAGCTAATGTCTTTTTCAATGATAAAACATGCCGATCACAGGAAATCCCTAAATGATTGCTTTTTTTGAAATCCAGTTGTATTTTTAGACTAGACAGACAAAATGCTATGTTGTATATTTTTATTAGGTTTCTACATTCTTTATAATCTTAGCATAGACTTGCTTGATTGACAAAGGGTTGCCGGGGAAGAAGAAGAATCACCAAAGAGTGATAAGGTGTATTGTCTTGAACTTTGTGAGACTTAAAAGGAACATTCACTAGGTTCATCTACTCCCTCCATTGAAGATTAACACACACACACACACACACACGTACACACACACTCAGATACACACACATACACATAGCAGTCCTATCCAGCCAAAGTCTCGAGTGGTGCCAATTGCTAGTCACTTCATAGTAACACGCATGGGACTCTCTACAAAGGGACTCACTGTCACGAGCATTAACAAACATACACCAGTCCTCATGATACATAAAAGCTCTACTCTTTTGGTTATATGTCTTACTTTTATGGCACTTATAATTATTGACCTCAATAGCCTTGATAAACTCTGTGGTGCAAGAAAGCAGCAATCTTCTCCCACTTGGCACCCATTAATTATTTCAATCATTCTAGACAAGTTACAGAAAATATAAAAGCAATTTAGTATATTATTAACATATAACAATACCAAATAAAAGAAAATATAATAGAAAATGGAACAGATAGCAAATAGGATGTAAATAGTCTAAGAAAAGCTTACTGAAAATCTGAAATGTCAAGGAGCGGATGTTGTCTTGGGTGGCTTTTGATTTAGCCGTCAGAGTGATTCATATGTTACGTTCTTCAATGTCCTGTTGAAATGGTCACATGTGTCTCAGCCTCTGAGTTCACTTTCTCTGTTGCCCTTCTGTTCTCTCCCCTTTGGTTCCTTGGATGAACCATACTTATGTTAAAATGCACACGTGAGAAACATGATATTATATACATTTCATTGGCTATCTGTCTTTATGATGAATGACTGATCAGAGTTTTGATCTTAGAAGTACCCTCTGTATGTTTTCCTTTCTCAACCTATTATCTAATTCTGGAATTTCTAGGCTTGCAGTGTCCATCCCTTCCAGGTTCTGTGGTTCCACGGTGTGTTCTTGCCTACTTTTGTCTCCAGCATTAAGTTGTAAATCAGTTACTAGAATAATACATGAACAATGTACAAGAAAGGGTGCTTGTGATGCCTGTAATTAAAGTCCTGAAAATTCAGTTCATCCTGGTTTGTTTGAACAAAATAATTGAAACTTAATATAAGCAGTCAGCAGATTGAAAATGTAAAGATTTTCCGCTCTATAAGACCCATCATGGCCTACAGGAAAAAAGAGCAAAACTGTTAAAATAGAGTATCTGGAAAGGTAAAAAAAATCTGAACAGACTATTCCTGTGGTTTGGTCTAAATTGCTGGGAAAGCAAAGCTTTTCAACAGGAAATTTAGATGAATTGTCAGAGGACAGGCTTAGGTTTGAGCTCAGAGAATCAATACACCAAACACCAACATCAAGAAACTAAGCTGTAAAAAAGTCTGAATTAGTGTAAGCCTCCCTAATTTAGGGTGTTCTTAAGAAATTTAATGATTTACTTCATGAGGTAGATGTACATAATAAACAACACATTTTGTGCCAAATATTTAAAATATTAAAATTTGTGTTTCAGTTTAGATGTTTAAAGTCTAAACATTCTGAAATGTAATAGAAAATTGTCATTTTTCACCCTCTGATAGAGGTCCATAGAGGTCTAGATCCTCAGTAAAGAATCAAAAAATAAAATTATCATCATATTTATAATCACTGACCTTGAAATAGACTAAAATGATACCCCAAATGCTTAAGTTGTAATTTTTAACCATCTGGTAGTGTCTCTTAACAGTCTAGGACCACTGGTAAAGAATCAAATGTCAACAATATTCATAATCAGCAACCTAAAAAGAAAACTCTGCATGCCTATATTATCAATCTCCATTTTTTGAAGTTTTTTAAAAAAAAAAAGTAATTTTGACCCCTTGTATCCCATTAGGGAGTGAACCCGTGGGGTCGCTTGATGTGGCATGCAGAACTTCAAGTCCTTCTAATCATTTTTGCTGAAGACACCTATTGGTTTAGTCTTTATCATAAAAAAATACAATCTAAAAATGACCTAAAATAATGTCTTGTTCAGATCTAGAGGGCCAAAATTATGGTGGAACCCCAAAACGCTTAACATTTTGCATAACTAAACATCAAGATGAGTTGAATGGCATCTCATATGTGGAAGTTTTCTCATACTGGTGAATCAGCAGGTACCAAAGTAATTTCAAAGCGTTCATAAGTAAATACGAAACAATGTTTATTCATGAATTACAATCATAACTATTTCTAGTTTCAAACTAGCTTTTTATCATCTTCCATCTAAAAATATTGGACAGTCAGTTGTGTGCACCACCATCTTTTATAATGGTGACATGTTTACTTTGGGCTGAAAGAATTTCACAAGTGAGCTGTATATATTGTATATGTATATACGTATCTATGGAAATGATAGCTTATAAAATTAGTACTTCACAGCTCTGAACTGGATTAAAGTGGTTTCATAACAGAAAGCTAAAATCGATAACACATCCAAAGTTTTCAAAATGAACATAATAGATGATGTGAAGATTAGATAAGGAAGAGACCTGTGATCAGCCAATTACCCAATGAGAATTGCTTCTAGTCTTGAACATAGTTTTGCCAAGTTAGAAACCAGCTCCCATGACTCTCAACTAGATAAGCTGATTGAAAGATGGATGGATGGAAGTAAGGAAGAAATTCTTTAACCATCACCACACATGGACCCTTCAAATTAGCACTTTAGTCTGTTTTGAAGCCCACTTTGTATCAACCCATTTACAGTTGTACCTAATTAGTATTAAGGAGTTTTTTAACAAGAGTGGACTGACTAATGTTAATCACAAAGCGCACCAAGAAGAAACTGTGCATCCAGATACAAAATTCAGTGAAAATGAAATGACTGAAAATATCCTGAATATTCATAGGAGGGAAGAGTGTGAAGTGTACTATGGCCTGTGCTAAACATTGCCTGATTCATTTTTAGCTATTTGGTGCTCTTTAATGATACTTACTTTTATATTGTGTATTTTATGTGCTAATCATTCTTGATTTAGTCATATAAGTCTTTACTAATGTACAGTATATGACACAGAAACAGATGGCACATCACAATGCCAACCTGAGGTAACCCACCTCCAGATGTGACTCACCATGAACTTGTGTTCACCCGTTTCCAACCCTTACTTGTACTAATTGGTTATATAAGGCTACAACCCACATCGAAATGTTAGTAAGTAAGGAAGAGGGAAACCTTTGGCCGACTTTCCTACATGGCTTTGAAACTCTGAGGAAGGTGGGTACAAAGTAGTGCCACTGTTTAAGAGCCAGTGCATTAGTTTATAAAATAAATGTAGTTTGATCTGTGCTTTTTGTGTTACTTCAAATGCAAAATTCTTTTTGGCATTTAGGGCTATGCTTCCTACTAATAGTTGCTAAATAAAGGTTATCCCTGTGGGCTTGTGTGCCTATTCAAAGCCAGAGAAACTGATCACTCAAATATTCCTTTAGGAAGAATCTTTCACAGTGACCACAGTTTTTCAAGACTGCAGTACAGAAATCCAACCCAGAACTGTTCTCCTGATGCTTTTCAGAATACTGAAGATCTGACCGATGGTACTGCAGATGGAGAATGTGCTTTGGTTGACCGATGAAGCAGGACTGTAAAGCAAGCCCATCTGTATTTTTGACAATACTTGTCATAAACAGAAGGATTGTCCATCACATATGTATGTGTGAACTGATTAATTGTTCAAAGGCAGTATGTGATGAACCCTAATGTTTCTCTTCACTCACTTAAATCACTAACAGGCTTTAAGTTGTTGGAGATGTAAACTCTTAGGTGTCAAATTAACACCATCTGATGTGAAAGTACTAATGTACTAACTAATCATACAGTTTGTCAGGTATATCCTTCTTTTTTCTATTGTAAATAATTGGATATTTTGTCAATTAAATACTCATGCCATTTATACCAGAAGTTATTGGATTTATTATGCAATAGGATGCAAATAGCATTGAAGAGGAACAGTATGTCATACTTTGAAGACACCTGCATATGGCACAGTTACAGTCGAGTTTCCACATTTGGCCTTCCAGAATAATAAAAACGTATTGATTGTGAACATTTTTGCCTCTTGTGACCCTATTCCTACTGAACTCTTTACATCAACCAGTGGAGCAGAACATCTTTAAGCAGATTGTCATCATTATTAGTTACTCAAAATGAAAATGTCACCCATCAAGGTATTTATGTAACCTTGCATGCTGCCCTGCTGATATGCCTGAGAGCTGTACATTGAAGTGACACCCATCATCTGTCAAAGGCAAGAGACAAATGAACTTAATATTGTAAAGTGCCCATCACGGGCTGCTCAGTTCCTAGGCCCGAGCCTAAGCCCACTCAACTCCAAAGCCTTCTCAGCTTATTATCTATTGTCATCTTCCTTTACTGGGGATAGGTGATAGCTTTTCACTATAATAGTTATTTTTTTAAATCTATACTTTGTAGAGTAAAGTTAGCTGAAGAAAACGCTTCACTTGTAGGCAAAATAATAGAAAAAAGTGAGTTCAGATCAGCCTATTCTGTATCATGTATTTAAATAAATCCAGAAATTTACTGAACATCACGACATTCTCAGACTTGCTTTATCCATTTGAATTTCATTAAATCGTACACTAGACATTATTTGTGTCTTTTCCCCTTTTGTTCAGAAACAAATATATTCTCAACCACTCAACAACTCCTCCTTAAATAATGAACTAAATGAAATAATGAACTGAACGAAAATGCACAATTAATAAAGTTAATTTCTAAAAGCCTTTATTAGAAACTGTGCACTAAATGTGTAGTTTTCTATTGCATTTTAATGTCAAGCCATAAAACAAAAATGACTGATAGATGAAATTTGGCAGAGAAAGAAAATGGGCATATTAAAGGTTTCTAATCATACGTTGCGCCGTTTATCTTTTCTCCTCCCAGCAGGTCTACTCTCATTCCTCATTAGGCATTTGCCAATTCCATTGCTTGTCAGTACACATTGCTGTGTTTATTTCAAGCACTTTACTCATAAGTAGTATACTTCTTTGCTATCATGCCAACCTATTCATTACGAAATAGGCAGCAGTGAAATGAAGATACACTAATGAAAACTGAAAAAGAAACACTGACATGGAATACTATAATAAAGTGTGGCAAAGATGGAGAGAAGACGATGTTGTGATGAAAGGTACAAGAGCAGTAGTGGCAGCATTAAAGATTATTTAATTAAAGTTCACACCACTGCGGCATTACATGAGTGGCTCTCAGCCTATATTCCTCCAACCTTTACACCACATGCTTATGTGAGGGCACCGTGCACAGTCCTTGGTATTTTTGCTTTTGCTACAGCCTTGGCAAAGCTGCTTGTTTTAGAACTTACATTTATTAGCAAAAGCATAGTTGTTCTATTACACTGCCTACATATTTAAAGTATAATACACAATTTGCCATTTTAATTGGATTTATTAAATAAAAATAATTTTTACTAGTGCGTGCATTTCTTAACAATTATATTAGGCTTTTCTAAGGGACAAATAACAACCAATAATTACCAGAATCCAAAATGTGTCACGGCAGATATTTTTGCTAACAACAAAAGCTGCTCACTACTCACTGGGCATAAGTATTACTCAATTAAGCATAAAACGACTACATATTTCTGAAAATAAAAAAATAGAAAATTTGTATAATGCAGAAATTAGTTGCTGCAGAAATGTTTTCATAACGTAATCATGGAAGCTACTTTGTTTTCCTCTGGATTCAGCACAGGAGTGTTTCCATTTAACACAGTGGAAATGCAAATACGTTTTCTGTCCACGTACTGTACAATAATCAAGTTGGCAGAAAAGACAAAAGCATCATTTTGGGGATGGCAGCAGTCAGGTAAGTTGTCCAAGGGCAGCACTGACACCTGTGCAGCTTTAAAAAGAGAGTCGACTTATCATTTCCTGAGACTGTCACATCTTTGGCATCATTTAAAAACACTAAACGTCTCTATGACAGTGAGACAAGTCGACTTCTTTTCACTTTTTCCTTGTTGGGCCATTACAAACAGCCACTTTCCACTTGTGTTATTGTGGGATTTGTGAGACTTTCCAAGTTTGTTTACTAGGTTGGAGTACTCCAACACTGTAAGATTAACATATACACACAAATACATGAGTGATACCAAACTGTCAGTCACTCTATTTTATTCCAGATAGGATTCCATTCCCATAAGTATGTATAAGAGTGAAGCCAAAAGTCTGTTACTCTTTGTATTTTACACAGGGACTCGCTATCACCAGCACAAACAATAAATAGGTGTCCTCGCGACACCCCAAGGTTCAACACCCTTTTGGTTATGTGCCATTTAACAACCAACAGACTCTTACTTCTACCACCATTGTTCATCCTATTGAGGTGCCACCTCACTGCCTTGATAAACCTGTGGCCAAGAAAGCAGCAATCTTCCCACATCAGGTGCCCTAATATTTACTTTAATTACTCAAGATTGTAAGACAAAGTATAGAAATGTAAAAGCAATATTGCATTCATTAAAGTACAATAATACTAATAGTGCAGAAAGTATAACAGAAAATAAAATAGAAAAACACTGGATGTAATTCTTAAAAAAAACTTACTGAAAATAAACATTGTCAAGGATGGATGTTGTTCTTAGCGGCTGTTTGATTTAGCAATCAGTGTGATGCATAAATTATGTTTCTCGACATGGAATGGTCTCTCTTTCTCTTTCTTTCTGATGTGTCTTGGTCTCTGCTGTCTGTTCCTGTCATCGCACTTTCTGTCATTTCTTCATTTTGTTACTTTTCTCTCCTTCACACAGGCAATTATTTATACTGACATTTCATGTGGATCTCCAGGATATGTGATATTACACACATTTTATTGGTTAGCTGTTCTTGCAATGAATGACTCTGCTCAAAGTCTTTGATATTTTCACATCGCCACATTATTTTCCATTCCCAAGTTATAAGCTAACTGAAGCAGCTCTAGATCCTGTGGCATTTGTACAGATTTCTGTTCCTCTCACCATTAAGTTATAAAATAAATAGATGCACTAAAGTTATAAATTACTAGTACAATGAGGAAAAATATGCAAGAAAGAAATGCTTTCAATGTGAAGAGTTTCTGTAGTTAAAATGCTTTTAAGAGTTATTATTCACTCATATGCAGATGACAACAACATATAACTTTCTTTTAGACCAAATGATGTTTTTCTGATGCTGGTCTTAATGAATTGTTTCAGTAAGTAAGTTAATAGATGGATGGGGGGATGAGAACTATTTATCTCTGAATACAGAAAAAAACAGAAGTGTTACTTATTGGAAGGACTAATGCCGACCACAACAACATTCTGTCAGTCTTAAACTCAGTTGGAATTAGCATTAATTTTACCTAATCAACAAGCAATTTAGGTGACACTAGCATGTCATTTAAAGCACACATTTCAAAACTATCCAAAACATGTTTTTTCCATCTTATAAATGCTAGAAGATTAAAATGTTTTCTAAATATGCATGAGCTGAGAAATTAATTCATACATTTATTTCTAGTGGTACTGACTACTGCAATGCATTATTCACTGACTATTCATAATGTTCTTTATGCAGCTTTCCATTAATTCAAATTGCTGCTGCAAGATTAATTACAAGAACCAGAAAATATGAAAACATAACTCCAGTTGTTAAATCCTTACACTTGCTCCCAGTTAAGTTTAGGGCAGATTTCAAAATCCTCTTTTTGACATATAAAGCCTTAAATGGCCAAGGCCCTGCTTACCTTTCTGAATTTATCATTAGTTACAAACCAGAGCACACATTAATATCTCAAGATCCCAGCCTGCTTATTCCAAGGATTAATAAAATAACATTCGAAGGTCGAGTTTTTAGTTAAATGGTCACAATACTATGGAATGATCAGCCTGCTACTATAAGAGATGTCTCTTCAGTGTCAGTTTTTAAAACCTGGCTGAAGACTCACTACTTCAGTTAGCATACCCTGACTAGAGTTGCTGATTAGCTATGCATACTGCATCTCTGGTTCTTAGTCATCTGTACAGAAACATACCAGAAGCATCATCATATTTATAAATTGTTACTAAACTTCCTCTATTCTCTTTCTCCTCTGCTCTCCCGTGTATGGAAAAGTCACTTCAGATAAAGATGCATTGGAATCATCGGATGGAAAGATCCTCTCATCAGATTGGACGGCTAGCACAGGCTCCACTACAGAAAACCTATGAGGGGTTAAGAGGCCAGTTGGCCAAGGTCTCTAGGACTGTGACTTTGTTTTTGACTTTCCTTTTTACAATTTTCATCTCCTCTATTGTCAACTGGCCATAGTTCATCAGTTAATTCATGGACAGGTATTGTTGGTTTACATTTATGTTTAATTAGTTTCTACCTTGTTCTCCTTGTGTTTCAACAAATGTGTATTTACATGTACACCATATCTGTATTTAGTAATTAGTATAACCTATATTTGAATTTTAACAGAGAATTTTTCATAGTGTGCTATGTCTGCACTTAGTGAAGAGTGCAATATTAAAAATAAGTTGTGGGTGTAATTGTAAAGAGTCCTGTACATTTTTTTCATCCTACTATAAGCAGTAATTTCATTAACTGAAGATTTCACACTCCAGGACACCGTTCCATCTACAGGTTAGTAGCTGTTATGCACTGTGCTGTGCAGATAAGCACCAGGAATTCCTAAACCCTGAATAAGCTGCGTATATGTGGGGTGTCCGATAGATCTTTATCAGGACATAATATGGATACTGGAGGTGGACTGAAATGTAATCCAGCCAACTATATACAGAAACAATCTATATACTGTATGAAATGCACTCTAAAGAGTGTCCCGAGGCTTTGGAAAACATCTTGTATCACCCCAGTCCCAAAGATATCACGTCCGAGTGAGCTGAATGACTTTCGGCCTGTTGCTCTGACATCACATGTGATGAAGACCATGGAGAGGCTGCTGCTTCACCACCTTAGGCCACAGGTTCAACACGCCCTTGACCCTCTGCAGTTTGCATATCAGGAGAAGGTGGGAGCAGAGGATGCCATCATCTATATGCTACACTGATCCCTCTCTCACTTGGACAGAGGCAGTGGTGCTGTAAGAATTATGTTTCTAGACTTCTCTAGCGCCTTCAACACAATCCAACCTCTGCTCCTTAGGGATAAGCTGACAGAGATGGGATTAGATTCATACCTAGTGGCATGGATCGTGGACTATCTTAAAGACAGACCTCAGTATGTGCGTCTTGGGAACTGCACGTCTGACATTGTGGTCAGCAACACAGGAGCGCCACAGGGGACTGTACTTTCTCCGGTCCTGTTCAGCCTATATACATCGGACTTCCAATACAACTCGGAGTCCTGCCATGTGCAAAAGTTCGCTGATGACACTGCTATCGTGGGCTGCATCAGGAATGGGCTGGAGGAGGAGTATAGGGACCTAATCAATGACTTTGTTAAATGGTGCGACTCAAACCACCTACACCTGAACACCAGCAAAACCAAAGAGCTGGTGGTGGATTTTAGGAGGCCCAGACCCCTCATAGACCCAGTGATCATCAAAGGTGACTGTGTGCAGATGGTGCAGACCTATAAATATCTGGGAGTGCAGCTGGATGATAAATTAGACTGGACTGCCAATACTGATGCGCTGTGCAAGAAAGGACAGAGCCGGTTATACTACCTTAGAAGGCTGGCGTCCTTCAACATCTGCAATAAGATGCTGCAGATGTTCTATCAGACAGTTGTGGTGAGCGCCCTCTTCTACGCGGTGGTGTGCTGGGGAGGCAGCATTAAGAGGAAAGACGCCTCACGTCTGGACAAACTGGTGAGGAAGGCAAGCTCTATTGTTGGCATGGAGCTGGACAGTTTAACATCTGTGGCAAAGCGAAGGGCGCTCAGCAGGCTCCTATCAATTATGGAGAATCCACTGCATCCACTTAATAGTATCATCTCCAGACAGAAGAGCAGCTTCAGCGACAGACTGCTGTCACTGTCCTGCTCCACTGACAGATTGAGGAGATCGTTTCTCCCCCAAACTATGCGACTCTTTAATTCCACCCGGGGGGGGGTAAACGTTAACATTCAACATTATACATAGTTATTGTCTGTTTTTCACCTGCATTATTATCATTCTTTAATTTAATATTATTTATTGTATCAGTATGCTGCTGCTGAAGAATGTGAATTTCCCATTGGGATTAATAAAGTATCTATCTATCTATCTATCTATCTATCTATCTATCTATCTATCTATCTATCTATCTATCTATCTATCTATCTATCTATCTATCTATCTATCTATCTATCTATCTATCTATCTATCTATCTATCTATCTATCTATCTAAAGGAGGTCTTTGAGAAAACTGACGTTGTGTTCCGTATACAACATGTTCTGTTTACTGATGAGGAAGTCCACATTAAAAAGATTGTATTACACTACCGCTGTAGCTTGATTTTAGTGATTTTGCTGCTATTACATAATTAGTTTCATTCCTCTTGTGGCCCCTCCTGGACATTTACAGCCCCTCCCCCCACTTAAGAACCACTGCATTACAGGAATAGTGGTCAGTGCTATTGCCACATTCTGTACAGTACTCTGTGAAGTGTTCTTCATGCCTGGTAGATGTCTTTGTGTAGTTCATGTACAATTAACAGTGTTTAAGTAGGGTTGTATAGTAGGCCTTCACAAGCCGGGATGGTACTACTTTGAGGTGCATTTTTATTGTTAACATTGGGAAGAGGAAGGTACCTGGACATCAAATAGTTTCCTGTAAAATTGTTTCTTGGATATGACCAGCTATTGACAAAGAACATTGACCAGTTGTGAATCCAGGTTGAAAGAACATGGGTTGACACTTCACAGGAAGACATTCTTCATCTGTAAGATTGTCTGGATGCCAGTGGGCTGTCCTGTATTGTAGACTTGGGAGATTAAACCTATTATTAATGTATTAATGTATGCTGTAGCACATCTTACCCTGTGTGTGTCCTCAGTGGTCCTCATATAATTCACGTTGCATCACCGTGTGTGTGATCTTCTTGTTAACAAATTCAGAGGATTCTTCTATGTGAATCTCTGCTCTGTGTTGTGAAGCCTACAGGGTGTTCCATTTTCAGTTTCCACCATGGCTTGGGAGAATTCCAGCTCCACAGACACCATCTTGAAGATGCACAAGCTACACACATATTTCTGAATTCAATTTGATGCTGTTACCACCTAGCTCATTGGGCCTGATTTCATTTTTATATCAGTATTCCTCTAACTTGGAAGCACTGTGCATCTGGGCCAGTGGTTCTCTACCATGTATCACTGGTGGTACATGAAGAATTACTGTGGGTGGTATAGAAGGAGTGTACAAAAAAAGTCTGCTATGGAAAGACTCAAATACAAGATGGTCAGCTTGTGTCTTGTTGCAAGGGTGTATGAATTTATGATTTGAATGTTAAACTGGGGGCGGCACGGTGGCGCAGTGGGTAGCGCTGCTGCCTCGCAGTTGGGAGATCTGGGGACCCGGGTTCGCTTCCTGGGTCCTCCCTGCGTGGAGTTTGCATGTTCTCCCCGTGTCTGCGTGGGTTTCCTCCGGGCGCTCCGGTTTCCTCCCACAGTCCAAAGACATGCAGGTTAGGTGGATTGGTGATTCTAAATTGGCCCTAGTGTGTGCTTGGTGTGTGGGTGTGTTTGTGTGTGTCCTGCAGTGGGTTGGCACCCTGCCCGGGATTGGTTCCTGCCTTGTGCCCTGTGTTGGCTGGGATTGGCTCCAGCAGACCCCCGTGACCCTGTGTTCGGATTCAGCGGGTTGGAAAATGGATGGATGGATGGATGTTAAACTGGAAGCTGCTACACCCTCACCTTTTAGTTTGGTTGCCCATTAGCCAGTTTGATTCTTTCTAAATGGCTGTTTCTGTCTCAGTTAATCTGTTTGGTCCAATCATTTCATTATGTCTTTGATCAATAGCATCTGTTTTTTATCTTTGTTTCTTTAAATTTGAATCTGAAAGTTGGTTGCTTACTTAATATGCCACTTCCTCTAACAAAATGCAAAAAAGTCTCTGTAACATTTAATATTTGGAAAATTAATCTTTGTAGATATATTTTTTCCTGTTTTCTACTGACATCTTAATGCAGAAGATAGAAAATAAACATCTAAGACAAAATTTATACAAAGGGTTTTGGATGCCTCGTGTCTGCGTGGGTTTCCTCCGGGTGCTCCGGTTTCCTCCCACAGTCCAAAGACATGCGGGTTAGGTGCATTGGCGATTCTAAATCGTCCCTAGTGTGTGCTTGATGTGTGTGTGTGTGTGTGCCCTGCGGTGGGCTGGCGCCCTGCCTGGGGTTTGTTTCCTGCCTTGCGCCTTGTGTTTGCTGGGATTGGCTCCAGCAGACCCCAATGACCCTGTAGTTAGGATATAGCGGGTTGGATAATGGATGGATGGATGTTCCGGGATGCATAAGACGTTGCACACTACAGTGCTCAGCACAGTCAGTTGCTACTGCTGACAACTCTGGTCACTGGAAATATACCTTTCGGTGCTCTAAACGGTATGACTTCTTTGTGGCTGAAACACTGAAACAATATCCTCTCTGTGTAGGATGAAGGCCATTCCAGAGTCCTGCAGTCTCTCAATGTTTGCACTGGACTTTCTGAAAGTACTCAGGTTAAGTGTGTGGACGAATAATTTTAGGGTAACATAGCATTCATCTTAAAGAAATAGCATAAAGGCTAAATGTCAAAAACTTGTTCAGGCACACCAGGAAACCAGATAAAGGTCAAGTGAAAAACAAAATGTACACTGAAATATAAGAATTGGTTTGGGAAAAATACTGAGATGGTCAAGTAAATAATGTACAAAAAGAAAGGTTGATGTAATATACAAAATACACTGAAGGATGACTAAGAGATGACTAAGCAGATGTCCTATAAACTAGAATGGACAGTTGTTATATGCACAGAAATTTCAAGGGTGGTTGCTTATCTCAAAAGGTATAAGAAGAACCAGAATATAATATAATAGACTTTTATTTTAAATAAATCATTTGGGTGTAAACCAATGAACCAATCAGAGTAAAATGTATGCATTGATTGACACTGTATGTAAATTCAACAATTTATAAAATGAATCTCAAATTCTTTGTTTCTCTGACCATTCTGACCATGCCGTACCAGACTGCTTTTGAAGAATGCTCCCTCGAAGGCATTTTGCTGAGAAGTAATTAAAAGATACAATGAACAGCTTTTGAGGCTGCCTGATTACTGATTTGTCCTGTTAAGAGGACGTTTCTTTCTTTAATAAGATGTTAATTGATACAAATGACACATCCCAAACACATTTGTGTTAACTCAGTTGATGATTTGAAATGATTGTGGTTTGTGTGAAGATGAATGTGTGTGACTGTCCTTAATGAAGGGCTGACTTCTCATTGAGGGTTTTTTCGGCTTTGGTTCTGAGGTAGCTAGGATAGGTTCTCAAACCCTGTAATCATCTAAAGAAAAAAGTAACTAAACAAAATGAATGTAAGCAGCAAACTTCCTCAAACTGAACAATATCTGTTGTCCTTCAGTGTTTGACAAGAAAACACATACTGAGCTGTAAGTTAATTTGAATATTTTTGTAGCGTTAAATTCATTTACCCTGTGGTGTTTAGATTGATGCATTTGTAAATATTATATGTAAACTCAGTGAGGTATCTACCCCTATGGTCTTGTTATTATAATTATGTTCATTATCTATTATGTTATAACTAAATGGAAAACAGCATCACAATTCTGGTGGAAAATGAGAGTGTTGTGAGGACAATGAGTTATTGTTAAGGATGCAGTGGAAGACATGGGTGTCTGTTCTGAACTAAATAATGCGTAACATTGTTATTCCTAAAGAATTATTGGTGTTTTGTTAAAGCTCTACTGAGAAATACTTTTGAAAATGTACAAAACCACTTTTTTGTTCCCTGAACATTTTCTCTTCAGTATAAAAAGAATGACAGCTCTGCTGTTGAATTTCCATTCATGCTTCAGGCAACACAGTGTTTTGATCTCAGTATAGGATCAAATAGATGTGACTTTTTCATTGCCTTTAAAATTTAATTACATTAAAATTAAATAAATAAAAAAAACAAATGGGCAAGTCTTTCATATTATGCACATTGTCAGTAGGAGTCCTTGCAATATTCTTTGTGTTAGAGTTCCTTTAAATTGATTGAATGTATTTTTCCTGCTTTGCTCTTTATGTATTTTACATAGCATTAGAGACAAAGAATTACCTGGTGGGCTAGTGTTTGCAGTTGAAACTTCACAAAAGCTTGGAGAGCTGGTATGAGTCCCAACTCAGCCACTGTGTGTGTGGAATTGGAAAGATCTCCTCATTTTTGGTTTTCATGCCAAAGATGTGCATATTCACTTAATTGGCATCTTTAAAGTCTGATTATATAACAACATTGTGGAAACAAGAATGTACAAACTGAAATGCTGTTTGTTAAGGGGCATGTGTGTGTTTTCAAGAATTGTTGTGAGAAGGAGAAAAGACAAGGAAATGATAAACGCAGACTAAACGTAGTTGGGGCAGGCAAGATGTCAGAACGGGGAGATCATAATAACCAGGCGAACAGGAATCAAAAGGGCAAAATTATAACTGAGAATTTAGAACCTGCTTTGAAAAATGCTAACTACACCAGGCAATTTCATGTTATTGTTTAACCATACTAAAGCTACTGCCATATTTATAGTGTCACTTTCTTGAAATCATCATGTGACGCATCATGTATCCAGCAAAAAATAAGATGGGATAAAAATAAACTTCCCATTGGAAAATGTCTATGATGGCTCATGAGACTTTAAAGAGATTCTCATTATATTTCATTTAGGGATCAACTTTGTCACAAATGTTTCTCCTAAAATCCCTTAGAAGAAATAGCTTTAGACAAAAAGGAGACATAAGATGCAACCGAAGCAAAAGGAGTCAAAATTGAAAATGTGGTTTGAAAAGCATGTTATATTTGTGAGATCTTTTTCTAGTTTTGTTTTCATCTCTTTTAAGACATCATACTTTTTACTTATTGTTGGATTGATGCCTTTATCTAAGGTGACTTACAACATCTGGGATACGATTTGTTTTGTTTTGTTGGTAGGTCAAGTGACTTGCTCATAGTTACATGGTGTCAGAAGTGGGATTTAAGCACTTAACCTCAGGGCCTGAAGTCTAATGTCATACTTCCTGCCTTTTATTCCAGAATGGCTATGATCTAATTGGAGCCCATCAATATAAATTAGACCACTGGGGAATTTTTTCATCAGGAGAAATATCTGAGAGGCATGAAAGAATGGAGCACACCTCCATTTTATTTCTTTCTGGTCTCATTGTTGTCTAGGAGAAACCATAAAGATATTAAGGAGGTCCCTTTTTTGATTTGGTTTGTCAAAACTAATTGAAACTAAAATTAAACCTTAAAGGAGGATCCTGAAAGCAAACAAACAAACAAAAACATAATAGACCAAAATATACATATAAAACATATATATATATATATATATATCATGTCAGTTCATTCTTAAATCATAGATTTTTAAAATTTCTTCTGGTGCATCATCCAAGAGATTTGAAGCCTAAAATTGATGAGTAATTCTTCACTTTCTCCACAGTTTCCTTCTGAGTACTTCATTAAACCAAAAGGTAAATGATGAATACACATGGGTGAAAATGCAGACAGGCTAGATGTAGAACTGCTGGTTCCTTTGTCATTTGCAAATTATTGTTAATAAGAAGCAGTTAAAACAATGAATACAGCTGTTTAAGACTAAAATAAGTAATTAAAAGGGTTAAAAAATCTCAACAAGTGAGACAACTGAAACGAAGCAGAAAAATGTCACTTGAGCAATAAGTGCTCAGCAATTAATGATTTCTCAAGAAGCAATTGGGTTGGAACAAAAACCTGAAGCCACCGTGGCCCTCCAGGAACAACCTTGCTCAGCCCTGATTTAAAGGGTCTGAGTCTTAAATATCAAATAAATTAAATGGAATTCATTAGTAGCAAAATCTATTTACTATTTAAGAAAATAGTTGGAATAAAAAGCCACTATGGCTCTCCAGGATCAGAGCTGGCCATCCCCGGTATAATCTTTTACTGCCTGAAAGCTAACACTGAAAGCTTATTTCTGTTATAACAGAGTGATAATTTAGCCAGTTAGGAAATAGTCTCACCTCTAGAAGCAAGGACTGATAGATTAATTTACAAATAAAACAACATACGGTTTTCTGACCATTTTATAAACGTGTACAAATGTATGAACATCTATCTTGACCTGTGTCCTTTAAGTACAGGATAAGAACATAAAGAAATATAACAACATAAATAAGACTTAAAAACTTGTTCAAGAACTTTCCTTTTCTTTGTAATATCAATTTGTCTCTTTATTTTTGTATAAACCATTTTTGCTTTGATACTTGGACTGTGGAATTATTTGAACACGCATCACACTATTGCCTGAATCATTTTGTGAAGTAAGCTGAAGCTGCAGAATTTTGTGAAAACATAACTATACCTGGTATCACTGCCATAGGACCACCAGCAATCTTTAAGAGCAGGCTGGGAGGTGAGTCCTGCGTAGTTAATTGAGATAATTTTCTTGGAGAAGTGAGTATTGAAAGGTTTCACTTAGGATAGTTCTGATTTTTTTTTTTTGTATTTCTTTTGCTATACCTTTTGATTATTCTTATTGGGCTGTGCATTTTCAAATCTGTTTATTAAGGATTTCCTTTTGACAATTTTGGCTTTTTTGAGCTTTGTGCATTTTTCTGTTTTTTTGGAAATAAATCTTTTATTGTATTTGCTCTCCTGTTTGCCATCATTGATTTTCCTTTACACTTTATTGCTATTTTCATTTAACAACTGAAAAGCCAATCCACATTTTTCTGACCTACTAGGCCAAAGTCTGGAAGTAGTAGTGAGTGACTGGCTGGAGCTGGACTTTACCTCTTCTAGGCTGGCTAGCAGTGGTTTCTGGACTGCATTTTGAAGGCGTCTCACTCTTTTTTTCTTGTATGGAGCTCCAGATTAAAATAGCCTTTCACTTCAATGTATGTTCTGAAGGAAGATAGAAAACATAGTATCAAGCAAAGGCAAGGTCAAATGAGAAAGTGCTTAAGATAGATGTGGAATTAGGCAGGACCGGTGGGAGTATGGAAATCAATAAATGACAGTTAAAGGTCAGGAGTCAAAATACACTAAGACTAGTAAGCAAGCAAGTGAAAAGAAAAAAATGTGAGCTGTACATCCTTAAGCAAAAGCCATCACAGATCACTGGGCAGTATGTATGATTGCATGAATACCTTGATAAGCATCATTTTTATTTTAAGTGATGCGAGATGATGCTAACAGATGTTCTAATTGCACTGGATAATGGATGAGTAGAAATAGCATCACAAGTGAAGTAACCAAAAGTTTTCAGTAGATAGATGTTTTGAATACGAGAGGAATCAAGTGTTTAATAATAATAATAATAATAATTCATTACATTTATATAGCGCTTTTCTCAGAACTCAAAGCGCTATCCACACAGGGAGGAACCGGGAAGTGAACCCACAATCTTCCACAGTCTCCGTTTAGAGGTGTGGTGAGCGGCTGGGGGCGGTACCCAGCCGGGAAGCACGGAAGGACCGAAGGAGGGATTACGCCTCCTCCGGACTACAAGGGGGCGATCGCCCTGATACCTATGGGGACCACAGGAAAGGGGCATGGAAACTCAACCCTATAGGGGCCCGTGGTCACCACCAGGGGGCGCCCAGATGCCTGGAGAGCCCTGGTTCTTAGCACTTCCACCATACCCGGAGGTGCTGGGGGGATGAAGACCAGGGACACCTAGAGTGCTTCCTGGTGCACAGCCGGCACTTCCACCACACCAGGGAGTGCTGGCAGAAGCTCATTGGGAGGCAACTGGAGCACATCCGGGTGAATATAAAAGGGGCTGCCTCCCTCCATTCGATGGCTGGAGTCGGGTGGATGAGGACAGAGCTTGGAGGAGAGGAGTGGAGGCGGTCAGGAGAAGAGAGGCATTGCTAAGAGGCCTGGACTAAGGGTGATTGGTGCTGGGGCACTGGGTTGTGCGTTACTTGTACATAGTGTAAATAATGAATAAACATGTGCTGGTGCTTGAACTATCGGTGTCCACCTGTCTGTGTCCAGGCCAGCTTCCACACAGGATGCCGTACATATGAATAATAGAGAAGATAAGACTTTGTTTGAAGAATAAAGACAGAGGCAGGTATTTACAGCAAGCAAAAACTTCAACAAATGGTATATACTTGAACATATGTATATATATTTTATTATTTATTTATATATATTATTTATTATATTTATAGATCAGAAAGTGGAGGCCCATAAAACATAATTTAGCTTAAGTGGTTGAATTACTATTTACTGAAACAAATTGATTAAAGATCATTCAAAAAGCAAAAATACAACAGTAAAGAAAATGTTAAGTAATTCTAAAGGCCAAAATCCCAAAAATAAAGGCAAAGAAATACAAATGACCAAAAATATAAAACAGACCAAGCAGTACAAAGTGACAAAAGTACAAAATAGGTTTAAATATACTAAAAAGTGAACAAATACAAAAGGTCTAGAAATACAAAAGGCAAAATGTCAACAACTAACAAAAATAACCTTTAAAAAATTAATCTGCAGTTTAGAAAAGATAGGAAAGGAGAGTCTCAGGTCAAGGACAACAACTTGGTGTCTCAGCGATTAGTATGGAGCCTGTGTATATAGTAATAATAATAATAGTAATTAACAAGAAGCAAACATGAAAAAGAAAGATCAGCAAAAACAGTGTCAACAACAAAAATAACAAAACACTTTACTCAAGATAACAAGGAATTAGGGGAAGGGGTGAGGTGAGAGTGTGGTATTTCATTATTTGTTTGCTAGTTTGGGGTTTTAATAAATGGAGATTTCATTTCTTGCACTAATGTTCACTTTGGTTCTTGTTTTAATGGTGTTTTCTTTATATATAATTGTCTCAGTGTCATTTTAGTTGTGTCTTGTTATGTTCCCGTACTCACAGGATTTAGTTCATTGATGACACCAGTACTTCCATTATAAATATGATAGCACTGAGTGTTCAGTAACCCTCAGTAGACAGTGGCAGTTGATGAAAAAAATTTGGCAGGGGCACAGTTTTTCAGGGACAAACTGAAACAGCACTTCATAGCTCAGGAGAAAAGAAAAGAAAAAACACAAACACACACTGTAATCCTGCCTACACACAAAGCACTTTGAGTAGTGAGAAAAGCACTACATAAATGTAAAGAATTATTATTATTAATAGTAGTAGTAGTAGTAGTAGTAGAAATAGTAGAAGTAGTAGCATAGCCAGAAATGTGATGGTGGGTGGGCATATATGAAATTGGGTGGGTGAATAAAATTTCACCCAGATAAAACTGAAAGTATGGCCTTATGATGATGCAAAAAACAAAACAAAACAGACAAACAAACAAACAAGAAAAAATTAACTGGCATGATATCTCCCAACCTATAGATACCAATACCTGCCTATGGTGAACAACACTGTCAAGTGAATGGTTTTTTATCTCTCGAGCTCACACTCAGTTCAACCTTCTTAACTTGCATGACCTTAACAAACAGTAGGCCTATTACTAAAGTACACTAAGGGAATAAAACACACAATGTAGAAAAACAAAAGACAAGAGTCTTTGCATGTTTTGTAATTATACAGGACGGTGTTTACTACTACAGTGCATCACCTGATCAGCTATAAATAAAATAATGTCAGTAGCATGATATACTGGAAATAATTTTCAGAGGATTTCAGAAATTCCACTAATTGTCAAAATTATGTTAAACAAAACACAATATTTTGGATATGTCTGTAACATTGCTCAAGGCCACTATCTTCATTATTTTTCCTTCTTAACATTCAACCAGTTGCTAAGGTACACAAGTTTGTTCACATTTTCAGATCTCTTTTTGCGCACAATATGAAAAAGAAAAAAGGCAGCTGCACAATGTAACATGAAACAAGAGCATCAAAGACTGATTTTGAAATGCCTACAAGAGTAACAAACCACCAGAATCACAATATCTTAAGTTTTTTGTCAGGTTGTATTCAAATAATTTTGCTTGTTTATATTTATTAATATTTTGTTTCTATTTTCTGAAACAAATCACATTATTTAGCATAGCATTGAATTGCTTCTGTGATAACTCGTCGTGAATATTTTGAATGGTTATAGTTGCAGGAGCTGTGGAATGCCTAGTAAATGAAGGCCCTTTGTTATCGAGGCAACTGATGTTAAAATACAAATTTAGGCACCACACTTTCATAAATAACCCTAAATAACCCTAAAATTAAAAATCTCAGGAACTGATCTCCTTGCAAATAATACACACACAAAGACCGGCTCTTTCTGTATTCATAGTTAGCTTACCATTTATTATAACAAGAGATGAAAAAAGTCTGTGTGTAAGCTTGTCCTCAATCACTTGCCTTCTGCTGAATTCTTAAGTCAGGTTGGTAGTTATGTAACTTTAAAGGCAGGTGTGAACTGGGAACCATTGACGTAAGCATGACAGAGTGTGTTGACGATTGTCAAATCACATTAAATTAAAAAAACCTAAAACTATACTAATTGCATGTTCTCCCCGTGTCTGCTTGGGTTTTTTCCGGGCACTCCGGTTTCCTCCCACAGTCCAAAGACATGGAGGTTAGGTGCATTGGCGATTCTAAATTGTCCCTGGTGTGTGGGTGTGTGTGTGTGTGTGCGCGCCCTGCGGTGGGCTGGCGCCCTGCCCAGGATTTGTTTCCTACCTTTGTCGTGGCGAAAAATTGTTACCAGAAGGCTTTTATCTGAAAGGCTATTAGGAGTCTCGGGATAGGCAAACAGAGTCTATAGTTTTATTGCAATAAAATTACAAAAATAATAACACGGACTCAACCCAATACGGCCAAATTGAGCTGAGCCCCGAACAGTTCAGGACTCCAAACTTATATAGTCATTTCTTATCACTCTGACCTCGCTGAGATTAGCTCATTTGCTGTTTTCTCTGACTCCCCTCTGCACCTGCCCAGCCGATACCTCGCGTTCTCATGGGAGCCATTATTATCTCCTGACTTCATCCTGCAGCTGGCCCCCCGTTATTTCTACTGTCTATTGTTCATTTTACTTTCTGTTTTTGCTTACTTTGATTGGTCCTCGGCCGGGCAGAAGTTCCTTCTTCCTTTTTTGGGCTTTTTCTTATCACTTCCCCTTCCTTGGCTTGCATGCCAGTTTATACTTGGTAGCTTAAAGCTAAGCTTTAATTAAAAAGAAATATGGCATGTGCTTTTATTTAATTCTTTGCGTGGCAGGCCTGACTTGCATTAATATCTGCACTAAGGTTAATGCTTAAATACAGTATTTCTCTATATTTATTTATACTAGAACATGAATATACTAATTTTTATTTTTCATGCATTACATCATTTTGATCTTGTTAGTAGCAATGCCTTTTGCTGTTTCTGCTGATTCACTATTCCAGCTGGCTTCTCATGTGCCTACCAGGACCATTTTTCTATATTATGTCATTGGTATCGTCCCTCAGCTTCCTAACCTTCGAACACAGGTGTCCATATTCCCCCTTCTTCTGTCCTCGACAGTTTCTGTGCGTCATTCTCTTTCTATTCTGTTCTTCCTTTCCCAAATTGATAATTCTGCTTTAAACTTAAAAATAATGCAATATGGCTAATGTTTTTTATTTAACTATTTGCTTGACATATTTTATTTGCTTTCCATTCTGATTTATGCTAAATCTAATGCTTCAGAAGCTGTTAATTACTTTTATGGCTATTTATGCTAATATGCTATTTATGCTAATATAGTTATATATAGTATATATATAATTTTTTCTCTTCCATACCTTGTGCCTTGTGTTGGCTGGGATTGGCTCCGGCAGACCCCCGTGACCCTGTAGTTAGGATATAGTGGGTTGGATAATGGATGGATGGATGGATAAATGTGGGTGTCAGGGGTGAACAGAGCTGCATCCCTGAAAAAATCTGAAAGTAACTAATTAAAGGGCAGCCTCAGATCACCTGCTTGCCAAAAGATCAAGGACTTTTTTAGACTCTCATTTGTCCAGCGTCTTTCACTCCAGAAATATAGGTATTCACTTTTTTTTTTTTTTTATTTACACAGAAATTAAACAAATACAAGTTGGAACCAATTTTTAATGAATGCTGACATATGCTGATACAAAGCACTTTGTGCAAATAAACACATTTATTTCATGATTATTTCATATTACCTAATTAATTTAAGTAGTTTTTAAAATATTTGAGGGGGTGGCACTCCAGTGCCCTGCATTACAAACCGCCACTGTTGATAGATAATCTAAACAATGTCTTTCCTAAAAACAGCTGGCTTCTGTTCTAAATTGGCCGTAGTGTCGTTTTTTTTTTTTTTTGGACTTTTACTTCATTTCTTGACCTTCAGTTACCTTGCCCTTTGGTGGTGTTTGCCTCATTAATTTGTCTACCTGGTCTTGACCCTTGCTCATTTCTGAACACAGTTTTTGATTCCTGAATCATCTCCTGGTTGTTTCTTTCAGGTCACAGTAATCTTTGGGCATACTCTTTAATTGTGTCTCAACACCCAGGATTAAAAACTACCAGTTCTACTTCTTAGCTAAAGAACAATTCTGTTAGCCAACTGCTTCCCTGTGTTCCCACTGCAGTCTGTTACATTTATCTCCTTCCAATTGTGAACATCAAAGATTTACTCAAGAAGATGTTCTCACCAGAGACATGAATGAGAGCATGGGGGTCATGAGGTCACTGGAAAGGGGTGTGTGGCGCTCCCGATGTCTATGCAAAAGGACGAAGGTCCAAGTCTTTAGAGTCCTGGTGCTTCCTGTCTTGCTCTATGGTTGCGAGTCATGGATGCTATCCAGTGACCTGAGACGAAGACTGAACTCCTTTGTTACTGTGTCTCTCCGGAAAATCCTTGGGTACTGTTAGTTTGACTTTGTGTCGAATGAGCGGTTGCTCATGGAGTCCCAAATGAGGCACATTACCTGCATTGTGAGGGAGCATCAGTTACGGCACTATGGCCATGTAGCGTGTTTCCCTGAGGGTGATCCGGCTCATAAGATCCTCATTGTTGGGGACCCGACTGGCTGGACCAGGCCAAGGGGTCTGCCATGTAACACATGGCTGTGGCAGATAGAGGGTCATTTCCGGAGGGTGGGACTGGACCGTGTGTCTGCCTAGGGGCTTGTAAACCAGGATCCCGAGTTGTTTCGTCGTGTAGTAGGTGCGGCAACGCACTGTACCAGTGCATGCTCCCCAACTTGACTTGATGTTCTCACTCTCTCTTTAAATAGTCATCCTCCCTGAGATGTCTGCACTGAACACTGGACAGTGGCCTCCAGATAAGAAGGCACTGTTTATATCCCTGAGTCATAAAGAACAACTCAAACAGGCCAGCTGCCAAAATGTCTTCTGACCTTGTAAGCAGTGATGTCATGTGTAGCTGCAAATTCTTTCAGCCCCCAATCATCACAAGTGAGGAATAATAGCTAAGGGAGATACTCTCACTCTGTCTCTCTAGTATTCTTTACTGAGACAGCAAAAATGAGACATGCACCTAAAATGTTGAATTAAGAGCCACCAATTACTACCATTCATTTAAAGAAGGTCTCCATTGACCAACCACAGCCCTGGCTCTCTTATCTTATAATGCAGCTTTCCTGCACAGTGACGCCCAGCTACGCTTTGTGTAAAATGTGTTTCAAGAATTCTTTTTATAATGGCGTCTGTACCTTCCATACTTTGACATCCCATATAGAGTTGGTACTTTTTTTTTTTTGGTTTTATTTTATTAAAATCAAAAAATCATTCCATACATGCAAGTCAAGTTTAACAAAACTGGTTTGAGAGTTGGTATTTGTCTTACAAATGATGCCATCAGGATTACCAAAGGTGCGGTATATGTTTACCTGCAGCACATGCAACAATGCCGTTGATTAATTATTTCATTCAGATTTCTCAATATTCCAGGGGTGGGTGGTGGAGGGTCACAGAAATGTTCTTACACATGTAGTCTGATCCATACCATAACATTCCCCTAATGGCTGCAATTAGATTCATCTTGATAGTATTTGGTGTTATGGGGTGCCTGGCTGGCAAGAAGGTTCATGCACAGCACTGTAATGGCAGTTCTAACCAAGAGAAAATATAAAACTGCCAAAAAGGTAAAGCTTTCTAAATTCCATTGTAGGAGGACATTAACTGTTTGAGAGTGCCACATGTTGTGATACCAAGGAAGTGAAATGAGCAGGAGCCCAAAATAACAGAAGCAACAAAGCGTATTGTCTGATTCATCCAGAAAAGAAGAGAGGGTATTCCTGACCAATTGTTAAGATTAATAACATGAATATACCAGAGCTTCTTACTAAAAGGCAGTAGGAGATGATCTCTAGTCAGGAAAGTTAACCTCTTTAGCATCATTAGCCCTTTATAGGTGCCAGGATGGAAGGATAAGCATCCTGGCTGGAATGAAGAAAGGATTCTTGCCCAGCCAAGAGGCCATAATGGATGGACTGGGCGAATGGGCTGAAATACATAACAGATGGCCTGGCACAGACTCGCTGTGTTGAAGGCTGTGAGGTTTTCCACAACACTTTTCAGTTCACCAGAGGGCACTCCCAAGGGAGGACTGCCCTGGTTTCCGCATGACCCAGAAGTTCCCCAGACCACCTGGACAGGAGACTGGAAGCAGCTTGACTGGAAGTCAGTGTCGAGAGACAGCGGGTATGCAGACATATGCGTGATTTGTTTTTGCTATATTCATATTTACTGCAATCACAGATTTAGATTTTGTTTAGCCTTACATGTAAATGTAGTTAAACTTGTACTAGAAATATTGGATACATGCAGTGATGGGTGTGACAGAACAAGATACAGAGGACAGAAAGATATGGAAGAAGATGATCTGGTGTGGCAACCCCTAACGGGAGCAGCCGAAAGAAGAAGAAGAACAGTGAGACAAAACCTTTTCCAAAGTGTTTCATAGATCCAGATATAAACTTCAAAACAAAATACAGCCTAAGGTCAAACACAACATTTATATGACCAGAAATTTGCTAGAATATTTTGGAGGGTATCTAGGATGATTGGATACTTTATTAGGCTAATGTTGCCAATAATATTTCAATTAAATCATAAGACAGCGGCCAACCCCACCCTTCAGCTACAGTATGTCTACTACAAAGGTAATGCTGTCCTGCTTGAATTCACTGTGCCATCCAGACCTTGAAAGTGGACACAGATGAACAGCCAGTTACTCAGCCACAGACATGAACTTTCCCATGCTCCCATTGTACCAGAAACTCTTGTTTTGATGATGTGTTGCCTTCCTTTGTTTCAAAATCTGTTTGATATAAATCAGCATTAAATGTCATGCTAAGTGCTTTCTTTCTCTGATGTTTAAGAGTTTTGTCCTTCACCTTTGTTTTGAGATGTACGTGAATGTATTTTTGGGCTGGAATTAGGCTATAAGATAAAAAAAAAGTCTTGTCAGGTAGCATGATCCCTCTGCAAAACACCCCTTTAGGATCCCTAATCAGGATATCTACATTTGAAAGGTATTTTTCATCATCTCACCAGGTTTTCCATAGTCACTATTATCTCCATAGTCTCTTCATATTTCTGAAGACTTGTCTCCATTTATGTTCATTCTTCTGTGGTGCTTCCTTAGCATGAGGCATCAAGCATCAGACATGCGAGTGAGGCTGCAAAACACTTACTCTGTCTTTTCCAAAGTAAAGCCAAGACCAGCCACCTGACTGCTGTCCTTACTGTGTTTGTTTGTTTTTACGGCATGCCAGTCTGACTAATGCGCACCTATTTTCAACTCAGGAGATTTGCCTAATTACTATTTATTAGCAGTAATTTAGAGCAATAATTTTACCTGGCTGAAGCAAGTCTGATTTCATGTCTAGACTATTGGTAAATAAATTTGATCAGAAAAAGATGTGGATTGAATTTCAAACTCCTTATGTATGCTTTATCTGTGTTTGCCAGTTTATTCTGCTGGATTTAACAGCACATAATTGAGAAAAGGGAATTTGTTAATAAAATTCTGTTATCTGTAAATTTCACCAATGATGCAGTTGTAAGCAGGCATCCACACTGTAATAATAATAAAAGGTTGATGATCATTTAAAAAGGAAGGATGAACTACTAATGAAGGGAGGAATGGGCAGTTAGAGTGGCGGAAAAGAAGTAGTTGATGTACCTCTGCGTCATAAGTCCATGTTTGCCTTTTTAAATACACTTGGCAAGTGGCCCAGAAACTGGAGGACCATCTCTGTGTACTTTCCTATGTTTTGAGGATATCTCTGCTACACAATCAAGGTTAATTAAGAGGTAAGTAATAAAAGATGACGAAGTGCTGGTAAGGTAAAATTAGTGGGCTCAAGTTATCCATCCTTAACATCTCCACATCCAGAAGTGCAACTTTTACACATTGATGGTGGCCTCAAATTAGACCTTTGCTCCTCAACATGAAGGTCAAAATATTCATCCATCCATCCATTTTCTAACCCGCTGAATCCGAACACAGGGTCACGGGGGTCTGCTGGAGCCAATCCCAGCCAACACAGGGCACAAGGCAGGAAACAATCCTGGGCAGGGTGCCAACCCACCGCAGGAAGGTCAAAATATTCTGTTTTCAAATTATACCTTTCACAAAGAGCACCATTACAAGTCATTTAATAAAGAAAATAATAAAACCACACTTTGAAGGAGCTTAATCCAGTTCTGGGTTGCAGGAAGCCAGAGCCTACCCTGGCAAAACAAGTCATAAGGCAGGAGGTCAATAGACACCCACACCGGGGCCAATTTAGAGTCTCCAATCCTTCTACATCACACACAGGCACCTGGACTGCAGACAAACCTCACACAAACAACAAAAGGCTTTGAACTCAGGATTCTGGATCTGTGAGGCACTGTGTCACCCACACAACCCATAGTGAAAGTTACATGGAGATAAACGTCTTTTAAGGTTACTAAATCTTGAAGGGCAATGTTAAGGTAATGAAAGAACAACTTTCAGAGGTTCTCAGTCACTGCTCTCTGTTGAGATGCTGCTTGCTTCATTTAAATAAATAGGTGTATTGTAAGAACTGGAAATTTACCGCTCTTCTTGGCACAGGTTGTTTTCTCCTTCTACTTTTGGCTAACTATTGTTTTTTCTCCATCTTCCCATTATCAAACCTGTTTAATCCAGTTCATGGTCACAGGTGCCAAAGCCCACACTAGCAGCACCAGGGTACAGGCAGGGACCAACACTGGTTGGTTACTACTTTACTGTCTTCATTTCACAATTAATAAATATGTACATATAATTTAACCATAAATTTGACAAAGGTTGATTTGTAACTGGCTTTCAGATACTTTTTGGATGTTACAAGATGATAACAAATGCAGAACATGCCTGCCTTTTTAGTTAACCTCCAATACAATTTTGACTGTAATCCTTCTGGTGTGCTTTGGTTTTTATGATGTTGTCTGCACTTTGATGGCCCCAGTTATAACAACACCTACTGAATTGTAATCTACACCCTGGATAATACATCTGCATCTGCTAATATTATTTTGTACAAACCATTTTACAGTGAACACAACCACAGAGCACCTTATTTAGTGTAAGATAATAATAACTATAAGAGAAAATCAATGTGAAAAGTCAAAGACGAAATTAAGGTAAGGATAAGACCACAGGATTGGAGAGGCAATGAGGTGTTACACATCCATCCATCAATTTATTTCAGTGCCGGGTCATGAGTGGCCAGAGCCTATGCTGGTAGAATGACGTACACAGCAGGAAAAAGCTGTGCTTTTGCGTCAGTCCAGTTCTTTCACAGGGTGCACTCCATACTCACTCACTCATACTGGCCCATTTAATAGACACCCACCTGCCAATATGAAGAACAAAACTGAAGTACCAGGAGAAAAGCAATATGCTCATGGGCAGAACATCTGACATGGAACTGAACTGGAGTCCACAATACCATGAGCTTCTGCATATTCAAAAGTAAAAATGCCCATTACAGATCCTAAAAAATTCAGACGTGAGTGTCAGTAGGCTTTGCACCATAGGAATCAAGATTTTTTCAAACTATTCTATAACATTTCAGTAATTATTACCGATCTGATGCTGATCTTTCTGATCATTAAATAGAACATTACTAGCCAAAGCCCGCTGTAGCATATGGCGGTGTAAGAATAGGAACGGAATACGGTGAGAAAGGAATTCAGAAATCAAGAAGAAATAAATACTTCTTGAAAGACGCAGTTGTGAATAAGTGTTTTGGTGGAGAAATCAGGCTTTCCAAATTTACGTACTATGGCCATGGCATCCTGATAGTTTTGTTGCATGTATCTTGGACTTCCTGGAAATGTGGATGGTAATATGATCATTTTGCCTACACGTACGTTGTTATTTTCAACGTTTGCTTGCAGTGCGTCTGATAGTGCTTTGTATTGTTCCACGCGCAGATCTTGTTGATGTAATCTAAGATAGTTGAGACGTGCACCCTCTGTTTTAACATATGCATCTACGATGTACTGTTGGAATAGTTTGCCGCTGGAGTGCAAAATACTAAATGTATTCCTCATTGCTAATCTGTACACGTAAAATTGACATTGAGTAAGCCTTATTCGCTTGCCGGTTCTTTTATCGGGAACATGTTGTAAATCTTTGTGCCAGCCAATGTCTCCGTAAGGGAATAAAAGTGGGTAAACCATAGGATCGCAATTCATATTGAGCGTGGAAATCTGTTTACAGCAGTTGCCAATGGGATAGATGCAAATGTCCCTTTCGGCAGGCGGTTCGCCATTTTCTCCAACGAAAATCGCTGCAACATCGGTGTGACATGTCGGGGCATTGTATCGTCGTAAATCCTGCCTCGGGTTTTCCTTGAAAACCATTCATACAGATGCTGTTGGATTGGACTGGGCGATTTCATGCATGTGTTTGTATGATTTAGCGAAGGGGTTGATGGTTCTGAGCATGGAATCTAGCTGGAGAAGTAAATTGTCGCTGCATGCAGAGTTTGCTTTATTTTGTAAGGGTACTACAGTAGCTTGCACTGTGTCAAATACATACAACTGTCCATATCCTGGAGAGGTAGAAGTGTTAGCGTAGAGTGGAGAGATAAATTGTAATAAATTTGCCTGCGTATTTTAAAACAGTATGATCCGTGGGAAGGGGGTTGAGTTATCTGTGGACCCATGGAAGCAAACGCTAGAGAAGAGTTGTATTCTTGAATGTGTTCACGATAATTTTTAGCTTCTGATGTTTGCTGTGCAAGAAGTTGTTGTAAAGACACAGGTGGCTCCCGCAAAGGTGGTAAAGCTACTTTACCGTTGTGGCAGCACCGCAAGTATTTGTTGGATGTATTACACTCAGTAGGCCAGTACAGTGCATGACAGTGTTTGCACTGCTGGTCTGGAGTCCCAATGTTGTACTCTTGGACGGGAAGACAGGAATTAGGTGAAGAAGAACCTGTAGTAACGGGAAGAGGATTGTGTGTATGTCTGCTGAGACTGTGTTGGTTTGGAAACATTGCTTTGCAGATGTCGCATTGCAGATGTCGCATTGCAAGAGTTGTGAATGAGTTTTGTTGTGTTTAGTCAGACAATCCTGTGTAGTGAACTTCTTATTGCATTTCTGGCACTCATATAGTTGTTGGGAAGAATGCCTTTTCTTGTGTTTAGCAAGTGAGGTTTGCGTTTGAAAAGTTTTGTTGCAGGAATCGCACTGGAAGAATGTGGGGAAGGGTTTGGAAGAGGACGAATAGGAATCGAGAAATGCCGTGTCGGCTGAATGTGGGAGGGACCGGTTTTGAAGTGGAAGCAGGACGAACCAGAGGAGAAATATATATAAGAGATGATACCAATTGACAAGAAGAATTAATAATTTAGAAGAATTATAGTATTTGAGGGATCCTCTAGAGTGCCTCTTTCTCTTGCACGATTTGGCTCAAAAACTAATCAGCATATCATCATCTCATAGCAGGCTTAAGTTTTGAGATTGGTATTTTTCCATTCAGCTATTGTAGCTCTAGAAACTGTGACACACAGACACACACACACACAGACATACACCCATCATTAAGGTATTAATGTTTTTGGTATCAGGGGACCCTAAAACATCAAGATCAATTGAAAACCAGAGATTGAAATTTTTGATGGATCTAAAGCTCTTGCTCCTCCCCCATAGATGACAGATTATAGTGGGGGTGAGGCTCAAAGCAAAAAGGAAGAGTTTGCTACTTAGCCAGTATCTGGACAAAGCCTCTTAATAAAACATATGAGAATGAACGATAAAGTAAAACTTGAGGTGTGGACATCATGCATAGTAACTGTTCTCTTGTTTGATTTGGGTGGAGTTTTAAAATCAAATGCAATGATGGAGTGACATGTTCGCAATGAAAAGAGCAAAATGACAAACTGCTGCTTCACAGCTACAGAAACTGAAACTCCTTTCAAGATGTTCTCTTAAGTTCACAGCAGCTGTCACTGTTACACAGTTTGTAGTGTTGTTGTCTCACATCTCCAGACATCACTTTTAGGCTTGGACACTATTAGTATGGAGTTTGCATGCACACCTCATGTTTTCTTTTGATGCAATGGCTTTCTTTTCACATTCAAAAATTCTCCACAATAGGCTGTTTGGTAACTCTAATATTATTATTGTTTGACCAGTGTATCCTCCCTGAGTTTAGTTTCTTTTCTTTCAATCTGTTTAACTTGTGTTATGAATTTGTGTGTGTATATAAATTAATTACCATTATTTTTCTTGTTTTCTGTTATGGGCAACACCATTTTGTGCATCCAAATTTGTAGGTAACAGGAAGCAGAGGTTGAGTTGTGTGGCGTTATTAAAGTGCCAGTACTTAACTGTCTCCTCAGTACATTTACTGTCTGAGTTTGGCTGCTACTACTTGTGCTATTTAAAGCGTTTCAGGTTTTGATTTCTTTGGCTACAATCTTACAAGTTTCTTGACTTTGGTTATGGTTCACATTTTGAGTTTAGATATTTTTTAGACTTTCTTTCCTACTTTTGACTTCACTCTCTTATTTACTTACAATTCACATTCTGACCAGTTTTCCAATTTTTTCTTTATGGTCTGCCATTTTCCTTCTCTTGTCAGAACACCTTGTGTCATGACCTAGTGTTTATTTTGAATTTTTCACGGTTTCTTCATTCATTAAGAATAATGAAGACTTTGTTTTGTGGGTTTGAGAAGCCAAGGAATATAAAGGTCACACTATTTTAAATCATTTTGAATAGTATTGGAAATTAAGCACTTTCTCCAGCAGCTCCGTCTTGTTTTTGTTATGACAACCCCTATTTTTTTAGCACCTGTAGTTACAGAAGCGGTTTGCGAAGGTCGTGTTGAGTGATGTCATCAACATGATGACTTATAAACCAACAGCATGGAAACTTGTGGATTCAACCTAATACCTAGCACTACTGTTTGAACATTTTAAATAATCTCTGGTTTTGAACTCTTTTCTGCCCCTCAACAAAGATTTATGGCTAGCATTGTAGATTTTGTCACTAATATGGTTTCTGAACCTCTCACTTCGATTTTCTACTTGCGATTCTTGTTTCACATTTTAGTCTATGTTTGCTAAATATTGTATTTCCAGTTTTGACTTTGGATACTAATTGTTTTGATTATCTATCTTCTAATTTCAATTCTGTTGAAAACAACTCATGCTCTGTGCAGTCTGTATATCTTGATTGTTTCTAAAATTCTTTATTTTTCATGTTATTGAACATATTTTGATTTTCAGTGCTTTGTATTGCATACTTCTTTAATTTTGTCTTATTTTTTGATCGTTTTGTATTTTATGCCAATTCTATTAAGGGGGTAATGACACCCAGTCCCCCAATAGTCAATAGGAAAAGTACGGCATGTGACATAACTGGATCAAAGGTATAAAGGTGAACAACTTCCTGATTGTCCAAATTTGTGGATAGAACTTAAACTTGCGAATCAAAAAAGGGGTGTCTGCAAAAAACCAAAGTAGATACCAAAATCAAATCAGAAATCCACTGTAAAATTTTTATATGCTCTGGAAGCTTCCGTAAATGATTCAGTGCAAGGCAGATGGTTAACTCAGAAAGGCATTTAATTTATTAAGGTACACAGAACAGAACTTTAAAAAAGACGCCCATCTCCATTACTCTCTGTTACTAACGACACCCCTTATTTATTCATATATTTACCTTGGTTATCAGGTTTATAACTACTTTTTTAAAACCTTAATTCACAATATACCACATCCACCAGTCAATAAACAGAGTGAAGTTTAAAAGGCAGCACATCAAAAAATACAAATCTAAAAATCCAAATTTCCAAACACTAAAGAAGAGCTAAACAATAATAGAGAATTTAATGTCTCAGCACAGGTACTAAGGTTTCTCCAGACATATATAGGCTTAGTGCGGTCCCATAGCTGCAGTGTTAGGTGGCCCCGCCCCCTTAGCTTCAACATAAAGAAAACAAGATACATAAAACAAAGACCTAATAAATACGTAACTCACATAGTACACTAATTAAAGATAACTGATGTGATGTTCAATTTTTATTATAAATTCCTGTGCATCAATCTATATAAGGATTATAAAATTTTGACACTCAAGGAATTCAAATATAGTGTTTAATTTTGTCTAGAACTTAATCTGTGAAAGTGTGTAATTTAATCACGTTCTATAGTGACACTATTTTGTTTCCTGTTTGGGTGCTGCTGTGTTGGGTTTCTGCTTCTGATATCTACCTGGAGATCTTTCTTAGAATTTCCCATGAATTGCTCGTTTGTGATGCTAGTTTTGTGACAATACAAAAGTAACCCTGAGCATTTCTGGGGTATTTGAGCTTGACAGATAAAAATTTTGTTTAGTTCTTCCTGGTTTTTCTGATTTTCACTATTATTTTGACAAAATTTTTTCTTGTCTCCTGGTTTGACCTTTGGCTTGTTTTTTGACTTTCAATTCTCCTGGTCATATTTATTTCCTGTTCACTGTTCCTTGGTAATTAATATAAAAATAAATGTATTTATAGAAAATTGATACACTATAAATTGAAAGAAAACATCTTTTGCAAGAAGAATTCCTAAAAAAGTAAAGAAACTTGAAGGAGGGATGAAACCCTGGCTGTTTCCTCTCACTTTTTGGGTAAACAGGCCACAAAACCTGCTTCTTGAGTTTTGTGGGCCACACATATGTAGTGAGGCCTACCTAGTATTTTTCAGACCTGCCAGAGAGTACAGGACTGATTTTGAGCTTGAGTGTTTTGAGCCTTATATTCATACTGAAAATGGTGTTGTAAAAGTACATTTGTATTGTTGTGAACTAGCACCACATCCAGGTTTGGTTCATGGCTTGTGCTCAATGCTTCTGGGACAGACAATTATTTTACCTTGTTTTCTTTATATTGAGCGTAAGGGACTGACAGTACCCCCAGGTTTATATATGTTTGGGGAAGCCACAGTATTAGTGTTGAGACAGTAGACTCACTACATCCCCATCATGGATAACAGGCCATCAAAATGGATGAATGGATGAATTGTTGTTTCACTAGTTGGGCATGAGCAACTCTTTAAAATGCTTTAGTCTTTCTGGAATCATCTCAATTAGCAAGGGAAAATCAGAAATGATGTACAAGAATGGGAGGAGCTATAGGCCACTGCAACTTGAGAAATCTTAACAATGAACCATTAAGAAACACACAGAATAAATCCCTTAGTTCCTATATGCCTTCATTTACCTTAGACTTCCACTGTTCCTTCAACACGTCACAGAGTTGTATGCAGGCTATACATTTCTAGAGCATAACAACACTCTTTTATGCATTTTTATGTTTATCTTTGTTTTAGTCCAGAAAACAGATCCATGTGTGCTTTGAGAGCGCAATTACATGACTAATCAAATGTGAGTTGTAATTGTTCAACTTTTATTGTCATAAAGTTGTAACAAGTCAAGTCAAGTTGGGGAGCATGCACTGGTACATTACATTACAAGACGAAACAACTCAGGATCCCGGTTGGCAACCCCCCAGGCAGACACGCAGTCCAGTCCCACCCTCTGGAGATGACCATATATCTGCCTCAGTGAGGTGTTATGTGGGCAACCCCTTGGCCTGGTTCACCCACTTGGGTCCCCAACAATGAGGATCTTATGAGCCAGATCATCCTCGGCAAGACAGGAAGCACCAGGACTCTAAAGACTTGGACCTTCGTCCTTTTGCATAGATATCGGGAAGCCACACACCCCTTTCCAGCGACCTCAGGACCCCCCATGCTCTCCCAATCCGTCTACTGACTTCATAGGAAGAGTTACCAGAGACATGAATGTCACTGCCAAGGTAAGTAAACCTCTCAACAAGGTCAACACTCTCTCCACAAACAGACACACTGCTGATGGCTATGCCCAAGAGGTAATTAAAGGCCTGCATCTTGGTTTTTATCCAGGACACTTGCAAGCCCAGACACTCAGACTCCTTGCTCAGTCTCTCGAGCGCCCCGATCAGAGCCTCCATTGACTCCGCGAAGATCACAGCATCGTCAGCAAAGTCAAGATCTCTGAATCTTTCTTCACCCACAGATGCCCCACAGCCGCTGGACCCCACGACCTTGCCCAACACCCAGTCCATACAATCATTAAACAGAGTAGGTGCAAGAACATACCCCTGACGAACCCCAGAATCAACATGGAAAAACACAGAGGTTCTGCCTCCACTCTGCATAGCATTCACAGTACCAGTGTACAGGCCAGCCATGATATCCAGCAACCTCGAGGGGATCCTGCGAACCCTCAAGGTGTCCCACAGGGCAGCTCGATCAACTGAGTCGAACGCTTTACGAAAATCGACAAAGGCTGCAAAGAAACTCTTTCCTCCCCTCAGCTGGTTCACCATCTGTGCAATCTCAGTGAGAATGGGTGGTTCACAGCTAATTGGAGGATCAGCCTCAAGAACCGTGGACCCAGAGATATCCAATGTCCTAGCCGGAGGATCAGCTTTGAACAACTGCTCAAAGTTGCCAGCCCAGTGGGCTGGGCTGAAGTTGTAAGAGGAGGAAAAATGATAACGGTATGAATGACTTTTTAATACTATGTCCTATGCAGTCCCTAAAGAGGAAAAGAGATTTTGCATTCTTTCTCTGATTGCATCAAGCAAATCTACAGATATTTGTTTAAGCATCCATTTTACAACTGGTTTACTGTATACAATTCAGGATCATGGGAGAAACCTTGCATATACCCACTGCTATGCATATAGGACTGTGCAGAGTGGAAGAGCTGTCAACAGTTGTAACAAGTAATAATTGAGGCTATTTGGCTTGTCTACACTTGTGGCATAAAGAGCTGATTCATTTGTTAATCCCAAAAGATAATTTATTTAGTGCTCCAAAGCACAAAGTACTGTGATTATCTTAGTTAGCAGGATGGACAAAGTGGCATACCTCATTGCTAAATATGAATATGTAAATGCTAGATTTGTGTAATTCTTTTGGTTTTTGAAGCCAAGCTAAAGTTCATTTGTATATCTCCTAAAATGGTACAAATGTAGTGAAAGCACATATATAACATATACAGGTATGAAAGGCATGTTGGCAAATGTTATGTGGTTACACTGCAGGTCTAGTTAATATTCTAATTCTGGATTAGTACTCAGGCTAATAAAGTCTGATCAATCATTTAGGATACTTTGAAAACAGCACAACAAAGGATGTTTTACAGAAGTTCTAAAACAATGGACTAATGCAAAACTAATAAGTCTGATTCATACAGGAATTCAAGTATGGACAAATATAAAAGGAAGGCAAGACAGATTTGGACAATTAAAGCGGCAGGATTTTGTGACACTTGAAAACTGAATCAATCTGACTCATCCATTAAATATTACCCTTTAGTAAGTTTTTTAACCAGCTGTTGATGCAAATTTAAATCTCATAAATCTCACAATAGCAAATGTTAAACACCTTATAGAACGATTCTCTGACAAACCAGATTTAAAAAGTAAGTGGCTTACAAAAACAGCTTTGATTTTAAACCATATTTTTCAGTTACAAGTGAGAAAATGCCAGAAAATAAATTTGGAATGTGCATAGCCAAGCCAGAAGTTTTGTTTCATTTTAATTTTCTTGCTTTTTAGTTGTTCTGGAGTGTATATCTATCTATCTATCTATCTATCTATCTATCTATCTATCTATCTATCTATCTATCTATCTATCTATCAGGCAGTTCATGATGATATTATTCTTTATTAACCCTTTGCTGATTATAATGTCCCCTCAATTTGTTGTTACACTGTTACCATGTACGTCACACAGTAAAACTCAAGCCCTGCATTGTATTTTGATATTTATGAATGCCAATACTAGTTTAATTAAATGATGGATAACTACTTGAACAGTATACAGTACCAGTATTTTAATTCTGTTATTACTGTTAATATTTATATATTTTACATTCTATTAGAGAAAAAAGCACAATGTTGTTCACTTAAATAATTGCGGTACTTTTAATAACGAACAGGATTTCTGTTTTTGCCATGGTATCAAATATTTATCAAGTATCGTAAAATATCACTGGTATTGGTATCTTTTAAGTTTCTTTCAAATGCTGAAGACACAAAGTGCAGCAGATTAATAAATGAAATTTTGGTTTATAGAATTAATTCAGTTTTGTTGTACTCATTATACACAATGGCCTAGCGACTACTGCTGCTGCTTCATGGATCAAGTGTCTAGGGTTCAAATCTCACACCTGGTTGTTGTCTATGTGGAAATTTGAATGTTCTCCACATTTGTTTTTGTGGGTTTTTTCCAACTTTGCTGAGTTTCCTCTCATTTCTCCAAAGACAGAAATTTTAGGTAATTCGGAAACACAGTGTGAGTGTGTCCTAAGATGAATTGTCTCCTCATCTACAGTAAATTCCTGCCATATATTTAATGTTGCTGAGGTAGGAACCAGCTCACCACAGCACTGAGATAGAAGAGGTGGGTTCAACAATCAATGCATGGCACTGACAATTAAATTTGGCCACAAAGCAGAATGAAGTGATTTTAAGTGTCAGTATTTAAAGTTATTGGAATTAGGGTATGAACTTCTGAACCAAGCAGTCTGTCAATTCCTCAGTCATTTAACTAGCTTATTATTGAGATATTTAACTATTCAAAAAATGTTGTTCTAATTGTTTCACTTTGTTAGCTTTACTAAGATGGGTATGAGGTCTATCTTAAAATTTAAAATGTGATGTACCTTCATTTCTTAGCAGGTACATTTTTACAAAATGAGCTTAAAACATTAGCTCTACATAAGGGCTAGAAAAGAAATGACAAACGACTTCTGTGAGCTCCGCAAGGGCCTTGGCTGCCATTCACCTAACCTTTTCTACTTCATTTATTGCAGTTTATATTTCTGAGTAGTGAGGCAGTCAAAACTGTGGTAAAAGGGGAATCATTTTAATGTGGCGGATGAAAGGATTTACTTCCCGACATTTGACAGCCAGACCTTTTCACAGACATCGCATTTAGAAGCTCACAACAGGATGACATTTATAGAATTTGATGAAAGAGACTCTTGAAGGAAAATTTCTCAATGCATGTCTCTACTCATTGTACTCTTTTGACCAGTAAACAAGTGTGATCAAACCGTGGCCAGAGTCGCCACCTAGCACTGAAGCAATCATTTTGGTCTGCCTGATGTGACGTGACATGGTGGCGCAGTGCTGCTTCCTCATAGCTCAAAATTCCTAATTTCATTTCTGAGCCGTGGTCAGGATCTGTATGGGAGTTCCATGTTCTCATTGTATCTTTGTGGATTTTTCTTAACATACACTAGTATTCTTCCGAATCCCAGAATGTATTCTTGTTAATGTCTAAATTACCTTTCAGTGGAGCTATAGGCCCTGGTCTCCCTCCACCTGTCATGTATTTAACATTTAGGAATCCCTTTCAACTGCCTTTTCCAGACATTCCCAATCACATTTTGAAAGCCACTGCTGTCTTTTCAAAAGATATATGTACCATATCATAGGTGATGCCATGTAAAGCAACACTGTAGTAACAGTAACCACACTACAGATATAATGGGTGTGCCCATTTGTTGCAAGTATAATGTTGGCTACCAGAAAATGAAAAGAAAATTGAAAATAAATAAAAGAAATTGATTCCTCACAAACAAACAAATACACAAGCACACAAACAAATAAATACAATAAAAGGGTAATAAAGAGCACTACCAATTTAAAAAAATCTCAAAAAAAGATACAGACCTCAAAAACAAACAAAAGCCAGATCTGTGCTTCACAACAGCCTTGCACCAACAGAGGAGGCCTCATCACTTCTAGCATCTAAGCCCCCAAAATCAAGATGCAGGCTCATGGCTCGCATAAGCCTAAAGTGGGGTAAATACTTTCAAATCTAAAATTATAATCAAAAGGGGAATGGAAAAACCATAAAAGTTTTATAAAACCATAAATCTAAATAAGGTTTCTTTAGTATTTTAATATTTATGGCAGGAATTTAAAAGTATTCGAAAGGAAGCAAAGGCAATGGTAATAATAAAGGCAATTAGATAAGTTACAAAAAATCATCCAAAAATGGTTCTGTTTTCCTGCCTCACTAATTACAAAAAGGGGAAGAGGCCTCCAAACCCCCCCCAGAAAATGTCATTCCTGTACTCCACTAAGCCACAGAGGCAAGCCTCATACCAGGCAGCATACAGTATCTCCTACTCAAAAGGTGAGCTTCAGCCTGCACAGTCCCAGAAATGGATTAAAATGGCTGTTAAAAGTTAACAAATACCCAAAACATCACAAAATCAGAGAAGATGAAAACCGTGAAACATCTGTTCTAAAAAATGAATAAAGAACTATATAATAAAAGAATTTATTAGTCATAAAAGCACATAAGGCATTATAGGAAAAACAGGGAAAAAACAGACCAAACATAGGTAAGAGCAAATATTAAGGCAATAAATCAAGACAAAGTCCAAAGACAGTACCTTACCAAAGAGGTGTGGGTTAAAATCAAAACACCCAATTGAGTACAAAAACAATGTATCAAAAATCAGGAACCAACCCCAATTAATGCTGAACAGTTATCAGCTTTAACTTAAAGACACTGAAATTACTAGCACAATACAGTAATCCCTCCTCCATCGCGGGGGTTGCGTTCCAGAGCCACCCGCGAAATAGGAAAATCCGCGAAGTAGAAACCATATGTTTATATGGTTATTTTTATATTGTCATGCTTGGGTCACAGATTTGCGCAGAAACACAGGAGGTTGTAGAGAGACAGGAACGTTATTCAAACACTGCAAACAAACATTTGTCTCTTTTTCAAAAGTTTAAACTGTGCTCCATGACAAGACAGAGATGACAGTTCTGTCTCACAATTAAAAGAATGCAAACATATCTTCCTTTTCAAAGGAGTGCAAAGCAAGCAGTCAAAAAAAAAATCAATATAGCTTTTTGGCTTTTAAGTATGCGAAGCACCGCCGGTACAAAGCTGTTGAAGACGGCAGCTCACACCCCCTCTGTCAGGAGCAGGAAGAGAGAGAGAGAGAGAGACAGATAAAAAAAATCAATACGTGCCCTTTGAGCTTTTAAGTATGCGAAGCTCCGTGCAGCATGTCCTTCAGGAAGCAGCTGCACACAGCCCCCCTGCTCACACACCCCTACGTCAGCGCAAGAGAGAGAGAGAGAGAGAGAGAGAGAGAGAGAAAGAGAAAGTAAGCTGGATAGCTTCTCAGCCATCTGCCAATAGCGTCCCTTGTATGAAATCAACTGGGCAAACCAACTGAGGAAGCATGTACCAGAAATTAAAAGACCCATTGTCCGCAGAAACCCGCGAAGCAGCGAAAAATCCGCGATATATATTTAAATATGCTTACATATAAAATCCGCGATGGAGTGAAGCCGCGAAAGGCGAAGCGCGATATAGCGAGGGATCACTGTATACAAAATTATTTTAAACAACAACAGAAGACTAAATAAACAAAAATAAACTTAATCCAGAGCAACAACCCAGAGAATAATATTATAAAACAGTGCCTTTAACAAATTCCAGAAGTTGAAAACAAAACATTGTCACAAGAAGAACGAGAAGACTTCATAAAGGTTTGGGACAGCCACCTATATGTTGTGCCCTGGCTGCAAAAAAAAGGGTTGTTTAAAGGAGTTATATTCAGGTTTGAGTCTAGAACAGAAATGACTTAGGGTTGAGAAGATGACGGCTTTAAAGGCCATGACAGGAAGTGACGTTGTCAGGACCAGGACCGGAAGTGATGTCGTCTGGACAGGAAGTGACGTCATCAGTGGGGCTGGCACCAGAAGTGACTTCATCAATGGTGCCGGAAACAGAAGTGACTTCATCGATGGCGCTGGAAATCTGGATGTGACGTCATAAATGGCTCTGGAACCGCACGGGATTTCCCATTGAGGGTCTGCAGAAGAATTAGGGAGAAGGTCAGTGCACCTCGCCACCCCCTGGTCTGCCGTGGAAGTACTATCATTCAGGCCCTTCAGCTACCTCCCAATCGCACGTGTGTGACAACATCCAAAATGTAAAACTGAAAAGTCAAGATAATTTTCTTCAGCCAAAATTTGCTTTAAAGGTTTATATGTAAGACTTCAACAGCAGGGGAAACAGAAGTGTTGCAAAAAAGTGCTTTAGAGAATTCCTGAAATAAATTGAGCAACTCTTTACTTTGAAGTGGAAAAAGAAAGAAGACAGTTGAAGCACTGTGATAACAAGTCCAAATAAAGGAGTCATTTGGCAAAAGAGTTTATTGGAGAAGGGTGGCACACATTAAAAAGCATGTTGATATTTCTACAGCAAAACATATACCTAAAAATAAACAATGTTCTTATACAGCATTGTGTGGATTTTGAAGAAGATATTTCAAAACTCAGTTTAGTATCTTCTAGGAAGATAGTCCAACATGCACAGCTGGTTACATGCACTTGTTCTTTTATAATTTGTATACCGTGCAATTCAGATCGTACAGATGACAGAAATTCCTTTTATATAATGGAGAAAAATTATGAAATTAGAAATCATGAGTCTTAATTGTAATATTGAAAAATTGAAAAAACTTGAGAGCAAAAATGCATGTAGAGATAATAAAAGTATGTTTCAGCCTGTGGACACCTCAGCTGAGGGTCATTAGGATCTTACATTTTCTAATTTCTATTTTCTAATTTTTAATCAACAAGCTCTGTTCTTCTGCCACAGAAACATACAGTACACCTCAGTTAATGCAGTAGATACATTGCAGGATTTTAGTTTGTTATAAGAAATTTCACTATCAGAAGTAGATTTAACATAGAAGCAATATGGATACATATTATTAATTTTATTACAAGTGGTATTGTTTATTCCGCACCCGAAATCACTGGTTGCCATCTAGTGCCAGTGTTTATGCGGCTCCACAACCTCTTATTTACCTCATATATGGCCTGCACATTCACAACACTGTCTCTGCCTCACACATCTCTTGAGGTCAAAGGCAACATCATCTTCCTTATTTTCCCCAACTCCATGAGCTACAGACAAGATCATACGGAGACTCACTGGTTGTCATGCATCCATGCCAAAGGATTTCAGCAGCAAAAAAATGTTTCCAAATGCTTAAGGGCAAGTACTCTTTTTCTGGGTCTCCTCTTCCGTGCTCTGTACTAGCTTCTTTCATGGTCAGGTGCTAACACCGGTGATTGTACTATGTGGTATTTCTTTTCTTCAGCTTTTCTACTCTTTATAATCTTCATTGTAGTTTCTAAAAATATTGCATTATCCATCCATCCATTATCCAACCCGCTATATCCTAACTACAGGGTCTCGGGGGTCTGCTGGAGCCAATCCCAGCTAACAGAAGGCAGGAAACAAACCCTGGGTAGGGTGCCAGCCCACCGCAGATATTGCATTATGTTTTTGAGATATATTCAAATTATGTTTAATACTTTATAAAATTAAAGGTGGCACAGTGGTGCTGTGGTCATGTTGCTGCATCACAGGTATTTCCTCTCACTGTCCAAAGACAGCAGGTTTGGCAACACTAAACTGGCCCTTTTTCTGTGCGTGTGTGTCTGTGTTTGCCCTGTGATGGACTGGTACCCTGACCAGAGTATGTACCTGCCTTGCGCCCTAAGCTGGGTGGGACATCTTCCAGCCACTCCATGACCCTGTCAGTTAGATAATTACAAGATTTTACAGTGTACATGATATAACTAAACCCTTGCTTATAATACATTTGCTTTCCACAGTACACACAGCATTTATCACAGTCAAGGACTATTCTGTGTAAAGAAGTGTCAAAATGACTTCCACAGTGGTCTAGCTGACAAGTATTTGAATAAACACATGTGTCATATAGAGTTTTTGGCCAGCTCCATTATAAAAAGCTTCATTCTGAGAGGAATTATTGACCCACTTTTTACTGTACTTGAAACTGCGAAAAGACTCATCTCAGCCTACCAATGATTGGAAACACCCATGTGACTTGAGCCTTGGATCTCAGCAGGATTCTCTATCATTGAACGAAAATCATTAAGAGTTGATCAAATTATCACAATCTTTTATTGTGTTAAGGCATTTTCACTCGCTACATTGTTAGTTGACATAGTGAAGAGGCAGAAAATGTGTTTATGCATGCTGTCCAACATAAACGAAGGATCTCAGCAATTATGACACAGATCTATTTATTTTGTAGCAGTCTGTTTATAACAAACTCATTTTATTGATCATTTTATTCTTTTTATTCCCTGTCATTTCTTCTAAGATTTGCGGCTTTACTTTGAAGCAATTACTCAAACATTCCTCCTGATCCTTCATTTCCTGGCACAACAAATCTTGGAGACCTTTCTATAATCTTATATTTACTTCTTTTCTTACCTTCATAACCTCCCCAGCTTAATTATCAGCTTCCTTAAGTCAGCAGCATTCTCCTTATGATCTCTTGTGCACTGCTGGATGGAACTGGATAGCCTGTTGGTATCAGTGCCTACAGGAGATGCCAAAGTACAAGAACTATAATCTAGCTATCTATTTACAAAGTATCAGTTCTGGTGCTTTACCATTTTCAGCTCCAGACGATATGGACTTTCCAATGTACTGCAGAGGGTGAATGGTTAGGAAGCCAGAATAACAAATGAACAATGTTGAGACTTTCTCCCAGGGCTGCCCTAGTATGCCAGACGGCTGTTGTGATCAGTACTTTTATTTAATTTTTCCTGTATATCTTTGGAGTTATAAATAAACATTTTACATAATTTCATATATTTTCATACCCAAAGAATTCTAACCTAACATTTGCCTTTTGGATTTAGTTGTTAAATAATGTTTTTAACCAAGACCATTTCGTTTCTTTGGGGCACTGCCATTTTGTAGTTTCATTGCTATGATGTGGTGTGGTCTCTGAGGTCATGATATGTGACTCACCATTGTGACAGTATAAAGGGGCACAAAATGAAGGGGCCATCTGAGATTTCAGATAAAATCTGAGAGCTAATGAATGTGTTTCTTTGTTAGTCTTTCAGTGCACTGATATTGGGCTGTGACTGTTGATACCAAATTGTGTTTCTGTTTAGGCTTAGCTGAAATATAGAATGGATCTCTGGCTTAGATGTTTGGCTTGGATTTTTGAGTATGTTTCATCTTCTGGTCCTGTACGTTCCCACCTGCCCCCTGGTTCTGTCTAGGCAGGGAAGAAGGAGAAATAATTCCTTTGTGATTAATGCTCTGCCAATATCTAATGTTGTGGATTGGAGCCTAGTGTTAAGGTATTGTAGTGAATATAAAAGGCTTCTGGGCCTGAGGCTTATGTGTCTAGCAAATACATTATGAGTTTGGTGTGAAGGACTCCTCTTGTGGTCCACACTCCCTACAACAATTAACCAGTAATCCATGGTAAGGTCTAGGACTGGGTAGTAGAAGCCAAAGGGAAGTGGTCAGAAATTTGAAACTTAAGAAAAAATCAGCAGACAGTAAATATCCAATAAACAGAAGTAACAAAGTGTATCGGCCAATTCACCCAGAAAGAAGAGAAGGAGAGAAAATGTACCTGACCAAGTGTTAAGATTAATGGCATGATTCTATAAGACCTCCTCACCAAAAGTTGAGTAGCATAAATTCTCTAATCAAGAAAGTTACAACCACTTTGTCCAATGACACGTGAGGCCAAGGAGGTCTGGTACGTAGCCACTACTCTCCAAGCTAGTGAGACAGCACATGGTCCCTGACTGGGATGAGTGTTGACCCTGAAGACTCTGCACTGTAGTTCAGAGGATTCTGCTATAAAGAGACACCCAGTGCCATAGACCTAAGTTCTGGCCCATTTGTGCCAGTGGTCTAGTCCTGTATCACTCAGCAACTGACAAACAGAAACATTAATTTATAATCAGTACATATGAAAGACAAAAATGTTTACCACTCATAGGCGACAGCATAATTAGTGATATGTTGAAATATGGTACAGAGAGGAAGGGTTGAACGTGAAATTAACAGGTCAAAATTTATGTTCCAAATCTTTGCAGGCCATCAGTCTTTCCTTTGCTCAACTACCAATCCAGCCAACAGGCCATGAACCTTAATCTAGCAATACATTTGAATGATTTTCCATCAGCAGGTACCACTATAGTCAATCCAGATGGATGTAGCAACATCCTCCAGTCAGCACATGGACCACACTCCTTTTCATACAGATTGTTTCATACACCAGACCCAGATTAATGAATCACTCTTTTATTTGGTTTACAGTAATGGACGAATTTATTACCTACTATGCCCTCACTTTGCCAACTACTACATTTTCATTTGGCACAACAACTATTCAGAACCCAACCGACTGAGGCAGACAATATTTCTTTTTTGGTTTAGAGGTTTTTTATCTTGAGTAATTTTTAAGCATTCTTCAAGTTAACATCAAAGAGATTGCTTTGTGTCTTTTTAAAAACTTGTTAAAATTACTTTCCTGGTGCACTTTATTGCATTTCAGTGCATTATTTTGTTAGTAACATCTCTTCTGCAAAGAATCACCTTCAGAAATTAAAAAGAATTTTGTCCTTTGAGTTTGTGAGTGTTGAACTTACCAGCAATCATATAATGCCATGTTACATTGAGCCTGTCCAAAAAAAAAAAGCTGGGTCAAGGACTGCCATACTCCCTGTGGTCCTACATGACCTGCACAAGTGTCTTCTTCTTCTTGTTCTTCTTTCCACTGCTCAGGCCATTTCTCCTTTGTCTGATTAGTGTTGGTGTTATCTTTTACTGTCTCCCTGATATTGTGTAGTATACATCAGGCACTTACAACAACATGAATTGTTGTAACACAGATATCCAGACACATTCCCTTCAAATTAACAAAAAAAATATTTTACTGGGCGGCACGGTGGCGCAGTGGGTAGCGCTGCTGCCTCGCAGTTGGGTGACCTGGGGACCTGGGTTCGCTTCCCGGGTCCTCCCTAAGTGGAGTTTGCATGTTCTCCCCGTGTCTGCGTGGGTTTCCTCCGGGTGCTCCGGTTTCCTCCCACAGCCCAAAGACATGCAGGTTAGGTGGATTGGCGATTCTAAATTGGCCCTAGTGTGTGCTTGGTGTGTGGGCGTGTTTGTGTGTGTCCTGTGGCGGGTTGGCACCCTGCCCGGGATTGGTTCCTGCCTTGTGCCCTGTGTTGGCTGGGATTGGCTCCAGCAGACACCCGTGACCCTGTGTTCAGATTCAGCGGGTTAGAAAATGGATGGATGGATGGATATTTTACTGCCATTCTAGCTCAGCTTTGCCTTCTTTTGAAGAGCTTGGTGTGTCTATTAAGGTGGCCTGTGTCTGGGTTGGCTTGCATGAGCCAAGAAAGAAGATAAGTAAGGTCCTCTAGCAGGAGCATGCTTTCCATGGGTGTTTATATTTTCCTACTAAGACAAGACAACATCATTATGAAAATAACAGTTATGTTACTGTACATGAAAGAAGGTTAGAAGGTTAGAAATGTGACTTTTTATTGTCCAGAAGTGAGAAAATTGTTGTATAAGTGTTTTTTATAGAAAAAGGCAAAGCCAGGTTGATCTATTCATTGTCTTGACCAGGTTGCAGTCATGCAAACGGTACAGAATACACACTCTTCATTTACTGAAAAAAAGGTGTGTACCACAATTTTCTTGTGAATACAAACACAGAAGACTACAATGAACTACTTGAAGAGCTTCTCTGTTTCTACCTAGAACTTTGGTGCAACATATCTTTAAAATCAAACACTCTCATCTGAATTTTTTTCCCTAGCACCTTTCTGGGGGAGAGGTTCCACCAGGACATTGCTCCAATGGACAGACATTATAATGAAAAATGGAGTGAGTATATGTTAGCAGACATCTGTTGTGCATTCCACCATGAAATTAATTAATTTATGAATTATAAAAGGAAAAAACTACCAGGTAACTTGCCTAAGCCACACCCACTATTCAAATTGGATCTATAGCCCCACCTTTTTTGTTACAACTGTAGTGCAAACCCCTAAATTGAATGCATTGTCTACTGACCTGTGTCCATCTGATGAACTGTTCTTGAGCCTATTTATGGATGCTTCTTTCTTGTGTTCAGGACCAGTTTTGTGTTTGTGTAGATTTTTGTTCCTGTTATTTGTCTGTGAAGCCAACCTATCAGAGCTTTGCTCGGCCATTATCTCTCTGCCTTTTGTCTATCTTTATTTTACTAATTTTTGTTCTTGTTTAATATTTATTATAGTAATGTGATATCCTTTTATTTATAACATTATTTCTTTGTAATTAGTTATTTGTTACTTTTGGAAATTGTTTGTTAATATCTTCCTATTAATTAATTATTCTGTTTGGTATAATGTATGTCCTATTGTAGTTTAAAAGATGACAAGGGGGGGCTGCTGAAATGCAGGTGTGAAGACACCTGCAGTCCTATTTAGGGTAGCATTAACCATCAGTCTAACTGCTGGAACGTTAAGGTTTCTCTGTGTTTTTGGTCCTTTTACTCTAAATATCAAGTATTTTGATTGGGAATTGTTTTTCTTAAGTAGGACATTTGAATATTTTTGATCCCTTTGAGGTTAGTAGGATAGTGTTTACTAACTTTTTGGTAAATGTTTTTAGGATTTTTTTCATTTACTGTATAGTCCAAAAATTTGAGTATGATATATCCATGCTTTTCCAGCCATTTATCATATGAGGTAACTTAAAATTTTGTATTTGAGGAGCTTTACTGTTGATCACTTCTTGTTCAGTTCTCAGTTTATTGAACTAACTTGTGTTAAATGTTTCTGGTACATTAATTAGATTCTTTAATTTAGTCTTCAGTCATTAATTTTCTAAGCTGCTTTGTCCTGAACATGGCCGTGTGGGGGGGGATGGGGGGGGGGTGCCGGAGTCTATCCCGGCCAGAATAGGGTGCAAGGCATGAATAAACCCTAGACAAGGTGCCAGTCCATCAGAGGATGCACACACACACACACAGACCAAGACCAAATTAGAATCACGAAGCCACCTAACTTGTACGTCTTTGGACTGTAGGACGAAACTGGAACACCTGGAGGAATCCCACAAAGACATGGTTGAGAACGTGCAAACTCCATGCAGGGAGGACCCGGGACTTGAATGCTGCTTTCCTTACTGTAAGGCAGCAGCATTACCACTGTGCTTAATTCTATAATTAACTAATTTTGCAAATTAAATGATTTTTTCAGTGTTTTCCTCCTTCCCCACCCTTGAAATACACTACCTAGCAAGTTGCTTTTGTGGTCTCAGCATCCATTAATTGTCAAAAATAGTGAAACAGGCAAGTTTTGATATGCATACAGTTTTGTAAAACTGATACTAAAATTTTCAATTATGAAGCTCACTAAAGAGTTTTTTGGAGAAGGCTAAAGTTTTTTTTTTTGGTGGAAAGCAAGGACTACCTTTCCCTAAAGCCTATTTTACCTGTGTTCCTTTCTACAGCTGTGCAAAGCAAATAATCTGAACTACACCAGTAAATTCAATTCTATTTAGGCCTCTTGTTCACATGACCGCAGAGGGACAGGACATGCTGCATATTTTCCACACAAAGGCATACTAAACAGAACCATTGTTCATTTTATTGTGTTTTGGTCCACAGGAAAACTGAACACAGAGAAAGCTGCAACTGCCAAATACTGAGTTTTGCTGCAAATTCGATTTCATGTGAATCATTTCACTCATCGCTAGTCACAAAGTAATCAGTGACTCATCTGACAATATACTATTGGATGTTATAGGTGAAGATTTCCATCTCTGGTTCTCCTCTACTTTATCATTACAAAAGAATATGTTAGAAATTTATAGGCAATTCGAGCCTTCCCTCAATTCTGACCAGTTTTCCTGTCCCTTCTGCTGAAAATCAACCCACTAGCATAATGCTGCCACCACCGTGCTTCACTGTAGGGATGGTATCAGGTAGGTGATGAGCAGTTCCTGGCCCAAATACTTCAGACCAGATGCCTTTTTTCCTCAAGCTTTCAGAGTCCTTTAAACTGTTATTTGTTTCTTAGTCAAGAGTGGGTTCTGTCTAGACACTCTACCATAAACACCTGATTGATGGAGTGCTGCTGAGATGGTTGTCCTTCTCTCTCATCTCATCAGTGGACTACAGAAGCTCTTCTAGAGTGATCTGATCTGACCCCCCTGACCAAGACCTGTCTTGACCAAATACTCAGATTGGTTGGATGGCAAACTCTAGGTTAAAGTGATGGTGTTTCTTCCATTTCAGAATTATTGAGACCATTTTTCTCCTGGTAACAACTAAAGGTTTAGAAATGACTTTATACCTTTTCTCTGATCTACACCACACTCCAGTTTTATTATGGAGGTCTACATGGAGTTACTTGGACGTCATGGTTGGGTTTATGTCCAGATACGCAGTGTGAATGTGTGTCTTTCTAAACTGTCCAATCAATTCAGTCTTCCACAGGTGAACTCCAATCAAGTTCTAGACACAACTCGAGGAGAATTAAAGCAAGCAGGATGTGCCACAGCAAAAGGTCTGAATGCTTATATAAATGAGAGATTTCAGTTTGAGATTTTTAATAAATTTTGAAACCTTTTTGAAAACCTGTTTTTACTTTGTCATTATGGGTTATTAAGTGTACGTTGACAGACACAAATGGCAAATTTGTTCATTTAAAATTAAATCTACAATGCAGTAAAGTGGGCAGAAAGTAAAGTGGTATGAATATGTTCTGATTCCTCCGTTTACAATGTAAAATAAAAGATGATTGTTTCAGTTAAATTTTAAGTTTGACAGCTTTTACCACATTGTTTTCTTCATGGTCCAACAACAGTTTGCAGCATTTTTCAAAATCAATTTATTGCAAGGCTGTGTGCTAGCTGTTTTGTTTAATACTAATTTGTTCCATTTCATTCACTTTTGATGTACACATCTGAGCTCCACAAGACATTTTTGCCATTTCTTTCCTGCAGACTGTTTGTTCTATTGTCAAAATACATTTTAAAGATATGACAAATCAGTAAGCTTTCCTCTTTGATACTCAGTAATAAGCATTGCAGTAAAGGGAACTGGTCTGACCTAGAAAGTATTATTGAAAGCATCAAATCCAAAATAAAAAACCCAAATAAAAATGGAATTTTCAGCAATAATGCTTCATAGTAGGGATGGCACAGTGGCACAGTAGTATTTCTGCTGCCTTGCAACAAGGAGGCCAGGGTTCATGTCCCAGGTTCTACCTGTGTGGAGTTTGCATGTTCTCCCTGTTTTCTTGTGGGATTCCTCCCATAGTCCAAAGACATGCAGATTAGCTGAAGTAGCAATGCTAAATTAGCCAGTATGTGTTCACCCTTTATTAGACTGGCATCCTGCCCAGGCATTATTCCTGTGCTTGGTGTTTGCTGGGATAGGCTCCCACAATCCTGCCCTGCATAAGACAATTTACAAAATGACTGAATGAATATTTCACAGAGTGATTTTCTAGTAACCTGTGTGAGAGATGGCCGGCAATTTATCCCGGCCAACACCCCCAGGCCTCTAGATGGAGTTCTCCCTGGACAATGGAGTTCGGCTTCACAGCCTTGCTGGATACCGTGGGAGCCGCCAAGGGACGCTGAAGGGAGGCACAGGGATTTATATTTTTCTTATAGCCCGGAAATACTCCCTAGTCACGGGGACGGAAGAAATGAAGTACTTCCGGCCTGAAGAAAAAGAAGAGTTTTCATCTGACCCGGAAGTGATATGGAATCACATGGACTGAAGGACAGAAGCACTTCCAGCTCGAGTACTATAAAAAAGACTGTGGGAAACCCAGCAGACAGAGCCGGAGTTAGGAGGAAGTGCAACAGAGCTGCAAGGTGGAGTGGAGGAATTGATTTATTGTATTTATTATTGATGATTATTTGTGTATTGTGGAGGTGGAGGTGCTTTGTGCACAGTATTGAAGAAATTAAAATTATTTCTGATACTTTTACCTGGTGTCTGGACGTGTTGTCTGCGGGTTTGGAGGAGCGAAAGCGTCCCCTATTGTCACACCTGTGATGCCATTCTAACTAGGGTGGCATGGAGATGGCTGAGTATTGAACTGCAGGGGCCTGGGTTCTCTGGAAGCCAATGCTCCCTCATATTTTCTCTGTGTATTACAATATCCTCCCACTTTCTAAAGATGTACGTGATGCAGCGGTTGTCATTGCTCTAAATTTGCCCCATACATGAGATTCCACCGAAGACAGCAGACTGATGTGCAAACTAAATTACATTTTCACTAGCAAAAACAAAGCTGGGAAAGATTAATTTCTGTGAATTTGTTATGGATAATATTCGTTCGTAAAATGGGATGAGTGATTATCATTGCAAATTAAGTCTACTGAAAGGTTTCTATGAGTTCTACACTTTCATTTCCAATCTCTTTGGAGTGCATCTCTAATGTGCTGTTAAGGTTCGGCCTGTGGTTTGCTATTATAAGTCAAGTTCTTATTTGTGTTTGTTGATGTTTTTTTATTATAATATAATTATACAAACATGGACACATTTGCTAGTTTCCTTAAAGCTCATTGAAAAACTGCTGTATACCTCCAGAAAAGTGATTGAATGAAAAGCAGTTGTCCCCTGTATACCTGCATGCTTTTGATATGTAATCAAATAAAGCTAAACAAGTGTGAAAAGAGATAAAGCCTTGCTTATTTTACAAAGATATTCTAAAATGGTCCTGACACATTTTCTGGTAACCCTAGAAAATAACATAAATAATTGGATTAATGTGATTTTTCAAACTGGCTGTTTTTCAATTAGTATCATACATGTCTCCAATCATGCAACCAGTCTTTCAGCCTATTTAAATAGAGAAATTATTCACTCTGCTGTTTGGTATCATCACGTGTCCCACTCTGAACATGGACCAGAGAAAGCAAAGAAGAGAGTTGTCTGAGGAGATCAGAAATAAAATTATAGACAAGCATGTTAAAGGCAAAGGCTATTAGACCATCTCCAAGTGGCTTGATATTCCTGTGACAACAGTTTTAAATATTATTAAGAAGGTTAAGATCCATGGGACTGTAGCCAACCTACCTGGATGTATCCAGAAGAGGAAAATCAACCCCAGAATGGGCAGATGGATAATGAGAATGAGAGACAAAAAGCCACGGACAACTTCCAAAGAGATTCAAGCTGAACTCCAAAATGAAGGTCCATCAGTATCTGATCATACCATCCATTGCTTTTTGAGTGACAGTGGGCTCAGTGGAAGAAGAGCCAGAAGGACTCCACTATTGAAAGAAAAACATAAGAAAGAATATAGATAAACCACACTGCTTCTGGGAGAATGTCTTTTGGACAGATGAGACAAAACTGGATCTTTTTGGTAAGTCACATTAGCTTTGTGTCCATATATGAAAAAACAAAGCTTTCAAAGAAAAGAATGCCATACTGTTATGGTGTATAAAACCTGTACATTTTGGTTTAATTTTCCATTATATTTTGTTCAAGACAAGACAACAGATAAACTATATTTAAGATAAAAAAGGCATATCCTCTTCCCTTACACCTCACTTTTATAACAGTTGTTCACAGCTTAATGCTAATTTGGTATTACAGCCTGGGAAAGGAAGACTAAGCCGACACCTCAGGCTATTGATATGGACATCTGGGACAACAATTTGGTTTACAGCCTGGGAAAGATGGACATGAGGCAATATCAAAGAACTTTATTATCTGGGAAAAGATAGATTAAAGAGTTTGAGCAAAATTCATCAATCATATTGACAGTGTGGACACTTTTTGTGACTGAAGACAGAGAAGAAAATTAAAATTTGTAAAAACCTTTTATTGATACATACCAGACAAGGGTAAAATGACAGAGAAATACAGTCCTAGGACACCGCACTTCATCTGCCTCGAGCGCAGATATCCTTGCTCTTCTATAGCTTTCTAGTCTCCTGATCGTTGACCACGTAAGCAATAAAAATAGCGTCCTGACTCATTTTGTATTATTCCAATTGGTAAAGTCTTTACCCTAAAGGTATATTTTCTTGTCACACACATCATTGAAAGAAAACTTCCAGAAAGTATATATGCTTTTTGTCACGTACACAAAACACAAACAAGTTTGATCATTCTGTCCTATTTTCTGTACTTACACACATACATTTTGTTCAATTACATCATTTTATGTTTTTACACTCCTCCCTTTTTGAACAAAATGATGTGGGCAGTAGAATTAAATTGAAATGGTTGATGAAGGGGAAGGGGGGGGAAAAGGGGATTGGGAGGAGAAAATGGAAGAAGCTATACGAGACATGTGCTCCTCATGTAGCATATATGCCCTTTCCATAGAGGCGGTAAAGTACTTAGATAGAGATCACCACCCATCCTTGGGTAGCCTGAGAGGGTACGGGTAACAGTCAACAGAAAAAGTATTTTTAAGATAGCCATTTCTTGCAATGTGATGCGTGGATCCAGGCAGGCAGTCCTTCAACTTTCACGGCATGTGGTGTGGATAGAAGAATTTGGAATGGTCCTCTCCACCTAGGCTGATGCCAGTGTTTTCTCCGAGTATCTCGAACCAGGATCCAGGTGCCCAAGGGAATTGGTAAATCCTTAGAAGGTGGGCTGGTCCTCCAGGCTTGATTAACCTGCTGGTGGACTTCCTTCAACGAGGTTCGGAGACCTGCAAGACTAGAGAGAAGATCATTGTCCACAGTATGCAAATTCACATTTCCTACAACCATGCCAATGGGCATGGGACGTCCGGTCAGAATCTCAAACGGCGATAGTCCCAGTTGTCGGTGTGTCCGTCCCCTTAGTCCCATTAAAGCTAAGGGTAGTGCATCCGGCCATGATAAATTAGTTTGTTCACAAATTTTTGCGAGTTTAGCTTTTAAAGTGCCATTGCATCGTTCTACGATGCCTCCGCTTTGGGGATGGTATTTACAATAATGGTGCACATTAATTTGGAGCCAGGTGGTTAATTCATTTATAACGGAGTTCACAAAATGAGTGCCATTATCTGTTTGTAACTTTTGAGGGATACCCCATCTTGGAATAATCTCTTTAATTAGTGCTTTAGCTACTGTTTTGGCATCGTTGTGTTTTGAAGGGAAAGCCTCTACCCATCGGGAGAACACATCGACAATCACAAGACAATATCGGTACCCTTTAGACGGGGTTAGTTCAATGAAATCCATTTGGAGGTGTTCAAATGGACCCATTGGATTAGGGGTAACGGCGGGACTTACCTGGGTACCTTTTCCCACATTAAACTTTTGACATATTGCACAGCGTCTGCAAAATTGCTCTGCATATGTAGAGAAACCTACAGCTTCCCAATGTTTTTCAACATCTCGAACCGTGGCATCTCTACCTGCGTGATCGAGGCCATGGGCGATTTTTGCCATTCCTGGGAAAGAGGCTTTTGGGAGAAAAGGTTTGTTAGTGTGTTTATGAGTCCAGACTCCATCAGAGAGGGACCCTTCTTTGGACCATTTTCTCCTTTCAATATCCGTGGCTGCACTCTGTAAAGAAATAATTTGATTATCAGGGTCCTGGTCATTTCTCTGTTGGAATAAAGAAATTGGTGTGTTATTATATGCAGCCTCTTTAGCAAAGTGGTCAGCTAATTCATTTCCTTTGCTAACAGGATCCTGTTTTCCTGTGTGAGCTTGACATTTAACAATCGCTAGCTTCGATGGTTTGGTTATAGCTTCTAAAAGGGATTCGATCAATTTCTGATGTTGGATGGGTTTGCCAGTACTGGTCTTAAATCCCCTTAGTTTCCATAGTGCTCCATGATCATGGCAGACTCCAAAAGCATACCTGGAATCCGTATAAATTGTTACGATCTTCCCTTCGGACAGCTGACATGCTCGAGTGAGTGCTACGAGTTCAGCTGCTTGTGCACTCAAGCTTGATGAAATTCGATTTGCTTCCAGCAGGCGGTCCCCTTGGACCACTGCGTAACTGGTTGAGGGTGCTCCATTTTTCAATCGCAAGGAACATCCATCCACAAAAATCATTTCTCCAGTTTCTAAAGGTGTTTCCTGTAGATCTACTCTAGGTTTTACAACCTTTGCTATTTCATCATGGCAATTATGTGGTTCTCCTTCGTTGTTAATTGGGAGAAGAGTGGCTGGATTTAAAGTGGAGCATCTTTCAATTGTAACATTTGACAAAGTACAGAGTACATTCTGATAGTGTATTGCCCTAGCAGTAATGAGATGTGAAGTTTTGGCTTGTACTAGGATAGAATGTACAGCGTGAGGCACTTTAACTGTTAGGGGGCTCATGAGAACTACATCCGTGCTTGCTAATACAGCTTCTGTTGTTGCAGCCACAGCACGAAGACACGGAGGAAGTGCTGCGGCCACTGGATCCAGTTTTTTAGAAAAATAAGCCACCGGTCTTTGTTTATCTCCATGTTGTTGCGTCAGTACTGCATTCATAAATCCCTGCTTTTCGTCCACGAACAAAGTGAATGGGCGAGAATGATCAGGCAAACCAAGCGCGGGCGCAGATAGAAGAGCAGTTTTTAGGTTACAGAGAGCCTTCTCAGCCTGTTCATTCCATTGGACCTGACCAGAAAGGGGGATGCCAGGAGTATTAGCCAATTGTTGCAACGGCTGTGCTCTTTCAGTAAAATTTAGAACCCACTGTCTGCAGTAGCCCAGAATACCTAAAACAGACATAACCTGTTGTTTTGTGACCGGTCTAGGAAGATTTTGGATGGCTGTAATGCGATCGCTAGAGAGAGCTCTTGTTCCATACGTAATGTCATGACCTAGATATTTTACAGTTGTTTTGATTAGCTGCAGCTTAACTTTAGAAACTTTATGGCCATTGTCCCCCAAAAACAGCAACAATTTCTGGGTATCTTTTGTACAATCATCTTCCGTAGCGCTACATATCATTATGTCATCTACATACTGTATCAATGTACTACCTCTGTCCGGCCAAAAGCCTTCTAAATTTTGGGCAAGAGCTTGTCCATATACACAAGGGGCTTCAGTGTATCCCTGAGGCATGACGGTCCATGTCCAACGGCGGTTTTGGAAAGTAAAAGCAAACCAAAATTGAGAATCAGGGTGTACAGGGATAGAAAAGAAAGCATTAGCTAGGTCAATAATGGAGAAGTACCGAGCGGAAGGAGGGATAGTAGAAGGATAGTGGAAGGATTAGGGACGATAGGGGCCCTAGGGAAGATGGCAGAATTTACTTGTCGCAAGTCTTGTACGAAACGCCATGAACCGTCAGCCTTTTTTACAGGTAGAATGGGGGAATTGACTGGAGAGTATTCAATTGGAATAATGGCACCGCGTTTGACGAGATCGGAATGTACGGCGGAGATGCCAGCCTCTGCTTCGGGAGACAGAGGATATTGGGCACGGTGCGGGCGGAAGGAGGATTTCGGGTGGATCACCAGAGGCTCACAATGGGCTATCCTTCCATAATCATTCTTTCCCTGGGACCATAGTGAATCAGGGAGCATAGAGAGCCAAGAAGGGAAAGTGGTTTGCAATGAACAAGCAAAAGAGGAAGGACGGCACAAAGCGCGATGTACTAAACAATCAGTTTGAAACACCACTTTAGTTATTAAACGGTCAGGAGTATCAAAAATACCTGGAGTAACTTGTAACCAGTCTGTTCTTTTAAGGCATTTTTCCACCCATGGTCCTATTTCCCCCCATTTAACAGTGCGTGATTTAGCTAAAGAAATATGAGGCACTGAGCCGCCAAGATAAAATATATGCTGTGAGCATGTAAGATGAACAGAAGCAGCTGCCTTTGTGGATGAAATAAAAACACAGGAGATGTGAAGGGTTTCGGGGCAAGTACCAGAAGTAAGGAAAGATTCTAGCCAGGGGGTGTCTACTTCTATAGGGAAGTATTGGGCAGTACAGTGTAAAATGTCAGGGGCCTGTAAATTGGGAAAGAGACAGGGGGAAAAAGAGTGTAGGGCTTTGAGGAGAATGGTGTGTGGGGAAATATTTAAAGTCCAAGCTGCAAAAGAGGGTTTGGGGTAAGGGGCAATTTGACACAACAACTTGGGGGTAGAACAGAAAAAACCTTTGTCAGTCATAGAAATAGAAAGAGAAAGTTTTGTCATGAGATCTCTTCCTAAAAGGTTAACTGGACAGAGCTGATTTAAAAGAAAACGATTCAGTAAGGTATGTCCGCCAGGACGTGACTGGACTTGAAGAGGTTTTGATACTTGAAGAAGGTGAGGTTGTCCAGAAGCAGTAAGCACAGTAACAGTCTCGTTCGAGGCAGGGACCTTTGCCAGCAAGAGGGTAGATCGAGTGGCACCAGTGTCGATTAAGAAAATAGTCTCAGTGCCATCAACGAACAATGTCAGTAAAGGATCAGTCTCTGAATTATGGGTGAGCAAAGGTAGTTGAAAAGAGTGGCTGGAGGTCCCTGCGTTTTCCTATGGCCAGTATTGTTGGTCAGGGGTATCAGAAAAAACAGGTGGAATAGGGGGAGGCGGGGGCTGTTGCTGTCTGTGAGGGCACTCCCGACGAAAATGTCCAGTTTCACCACAGGCGTAGCAAGAGTAGGAATTAACATTGGGATTAAAGGGAGAGGGAATAAAAGGATTCTTATTGTGGTCAACAGGAGGAGCTCTAAAACCACCTCGTCCTCTTCCTCGTCCCCTTCCTCTAAGGCCATATCCTCGGCCTCGGTCAGGAGTATTCCTGGTATAATAGTTCATCTGTGCTGCCAATAATTTGGCATGAGAGTCCGATTCCTTCTGCTTAGTTTGTTTTTCGGCATGTTCAGCATGTCGTTTGACTTCATCAAACGCGGCACTTTCCCACTCAATACAGGAAGTGCGGACCTTGTTTTGTATATCAAGGCGCAAACCGGAAACAAAAGGTGGAACTGCAGCTCGGGTGCGGTCATCAACATTTTCCAAGCCCGAGTGATTAGCCATAAGGTCTTGAATCCTATGTGCCCATTCATCAACCGTCTCGTCTCTCTTTTGTTTTGCAGCAGAAATAAGGGACCAGTCCGTTCCTTTTTTATATTTTTCTGCAATATTTTGTCTCAACGCCTCCCATTGTGGGTTAAATTCGCCTTCTCCACCAATCCCCTGTCCTCGAGTTAAAGCTGGGTTCCATACCCATGGAACGTCATTGCGGACACCCCTGCAAACAGTGGCCCATGTGGTCCCAAGCTTTCGACGAAGTACCTGGGTCCATTCAGCAGCGTTAGGCTTATACATGCTATCTAACTGATCAAGTTGTTCAACAAATTTTAGTCCTCCTACTTCCTTTGGATCTGGAAATGCATTTACGACATCCTTTAGTTCTTGGATGTCCCAGTTCCGATTTATCATAACTGTTGTGGGATTTTGGGGTCCGGCTGGATGGGCAGGGTTATAATGGGGATTGGGAACTTCTATTAAAGGGCAAGTAAGTAAAGGTGAAGGATTTGGAGAGAAAAAAGTTGGAGCTGGTTTGTGAGTGGAGGTTTGACTTCGAGTGCATTTGGAGACGGGGGTTTGTCTAGTACGGGGTGGGTCATAGTGATCTGTGCCTGGGGAATCATCGGGGGAAACTTCTGCCAGTTGTAGTGTAGGGGGGGCAGTCGGAATGGGGGATAGAGGAGGGGATAATGGAGGTGCCTGAGGTTGGTACTGAGGAGAGGAAAAAATAATAGGATAAAGGGGGTCTTTATTTGGATTATTCTTCCTTTTCCTCCCGTCTGCCTGTGGTTCAGTGCCTGTCTGAACTTTCTGTAATGTAATTAGTAATTCCTCTTTCTCCTTTTTAGCCTTTCCCTCATTTGCCCGCAACAATTCATTCTGTTTCTGTACTGCTTCTAAATTTCTGTCTTTTATTACTAATTCCCATCTATCGAACATATCCATTCGATACGGTCCATTATTATAACAACCCTGCTTATTCCTACACAGGATCTTCCTAGCTTCCTGTATTTCACTTACATCTCCTGTCCCCTCTATCGGCCAACGCCCACCACTCTGTCTATTCCATTTCCTACATGCCTTCTTGAAATCTAAACCTGTCTTCTTTTCTATAAATTTCCTAGGAGACCCATTTTTACGGGGCGTCTGTTGATCCTCCAAAAATAATTCTTCCAGCATTAATGATTTTGATCCCCCTGTGCGGCGATTAACAGGCTTACTGTTATAAGTTCCCATTATGTCCCCTTGCTCTTCCCGGGTCCTGTATTTAATTTTCCAACTATATACTGATTCGTCTAATCCCTTGTACGTATGAATCAGCGAGGTATTAAGTGTGCCACTCACTATTCCCTTACTGTTCCCTTCTTTTAGTCCCAAGGGGAGATACCCAACTATCGGTCCTGTCCCAGTTCCCAGGAGAACACGGTATTCCTATTAGTATGTAGATTTATTTATTCCGTCCTAACAGCAATCCTGCAATCTGTGCTCTTTTTCTGTTTATGTTTCCATATATATATATACCACCCCGTTACTCGTCCCGTTAGCCTGTCCGCTCACATCCCCGGATTCCAGCTCAGGTGACTTCGTGTCCGATTCGGTTCAGCAGAATACTACATCAATACCTCCAGCCGAGTCTAGGATATGGGTGAGGCCAGTATCCTTTCGTCAGACCTTTCGTATGCGTCAAACTGCTTGGGTCAAGTCTCCATCACCTTAAGCAACCCGTTGAGATATGAATATGACTAGACGGTCAACAGGAAACTCGCCCTCCCGTAATTTAGAAAATAAAAAATGTTCGTAAATTCCCCGGTGCTTACCCCAGCCTGGAAGTGTGCAAGCTCTGTCTGGAAATCCGTTCAGTCACCGTGGATGTAGCAAAGAGGAGACCAGGGGCTCCTCACGCAAGAACTCTTTCAGGACAGGGCAGTCCTAACTTTTGCCGGAGCTGCATGCTCTGCTGCCGGAGTACTCAAGTTGACGGCAGTCCGCTGGTAAGACGGATCACTGAAATGGTCTCGCTGGAGGAGTCGACCGGTCGTCTCTTGCCCCACGTCCGGGCGCCAAAAAACTGTGGACACTTTTTGTGACTGAAGACAGAGAAGAAAATTAAAATTAGTAAAAACCTTTTATTGATACATACCAGACAAGGGTAAAATGACAGAGAAATACAGTCCTAGGACACCGCACTTCATCTGCCTCGAGCGCAGATATCCTTGCTCTTCTATAGCTTTCTAGTCTCCTGATCGTTGACCACGTAAGCAATAAAAATAGCGTCCTGACTCATTTTGTATTATTCCAATTGGTAAAGTCTTTACCCTAAAGGTATATTTTCTTGTCACACACATCATTGAAAGAAAACTTCCAGAAAGTATATATGCTTTTTGTCACGTACGCAAAACACAAACAAGTTTGATCATTCTGTCCTATTTTCTGTACTTACACACATACATTTTGTTCAATTACATCATTTTATGTTTTTACAACAGCCAGCCAATCAGGTGCATGTGTAGTGAAACCACGACATGACATTTCATAATAAATATGCCTCATTTGAAAGCAACGTCAGAAGAAGAGAAAACAGCAACGGAGACGTCACTGGTCGTCAGGAAAGCATCATGAACATCGATTGCTAAATCAAATGCCTCCCTGGGACATTCATCCTTGTCATCTCTACCTTTTTTTCGTAAGTTTTTTCTAAAGACTATATACATTCAGACTTTCCTATCAGTACCTGTTTTCTATTTTTCTTTGTTCCAGTGGTATTATTATTATTCTTGTAATAAATACCATGCTGCTTTTAACTTTCTATGCTTTGTCTTAATGTCTAGAGTGATTGAATTAATAAGTTCGATTTCTTTGAGCACCTAGGTGCAGCTGGACTTTTGCCATTATTTCTGTGCTGCGAGGTTTATAAGGCTGAGAGTGAGGAGCTCCACTCGATAGTTGGAACAGTACGAAAAGAAGGTATTCTTGGCTGATAAATGGCCTATAGTCAAGAGTGCTGAGTCTTTGTATGTTTAAATGTATATTCTTGTAGACCAAAAGTAATATTTAGGTCTGAGATATCACTAAAACATTGTATGTTGTTCGTGCCGATAATAAGTAAGTCTCTTGAAGTGCTGAGTGACAGGCTGTGTTATTCCTAAAGCACTTGTGTGGTTTAAAGTGCTAAGGGTTAATCAGCATGTGTGTGTCATTCATGGGGCACCGTTGTGGTTAGGGTCTGTGTGTATGCGTATATCTATGTACAGTATGTGTGTGTTCATCTTAAAGTGCAACAGTAGACCAACCCAATAACGAACTTGACGAGAACACTTACCCTTGAGAAAACAGGTAAAGGATAAGTAGAGGGAAATAATACGATAATACACATACCTATTGTGAAGCATGGAGGAGACTTGTTTTTGAGGTTGCTGTGCTGTGTCTGACATGGTGTGTCCTATGTCTAGGCAGGGAAAATTAAAATCTAAAAACTATCAAGACAATATGGAGTGAAATGTAATGCCCCTGTGTCAGAAAGCTCTGTCTCAGTCACAGGTCATGGATCCTTCAACAGGATAATGACCCAAATCACACAGCTCAAGGCACCCAAGAATGGCAAACACAAAGTATTGGTCTATTCTGAAGTGGCCCTTCTAGGAGCCCTGATTTTAATCTTATCAAACATATCTGGAAAAAACTGAAACAAGCAGTCTGGAGAACACACCACTTCACACCTGATGCAACTGGAGCATTTTGATCAGCAAGAGTGGGTCAAACTTCCTGTTGACAAGTGGTCTCAGTGAGAGCTACAGGAATAGCTTGTTTGCAGTGATTGCTTCTAAAGGTTGCATAAGAAAATGATGGGTTAAGGGCCCCATTATTTTTCTCCATGTCATTTTTTCATTATTTGAAATATTCTTTTTGAATCAAGACTCTAAAGCACAATCTGATTTATGATAATTATAATTGGAAACAATCACGGGTGCTAATTACTTTTGGCAGTTTCAAGTTATTTCAGAGACATGATGTGGCTTCATAATTTTTTGTGGAGGGATAGAAAAATATTCTTCCACATCATATACAGTATACTAACTGCTACCCATTTAAAACAGGCTGAAATCTAAGTAATCAACGTAGACCTCAACATTAATGCTTGTAGTGCACCATGCAATTTATATTGTAAGGGACGGGCGGCAGCTCAACCCGGCCAGGACGCCCCAAGAATAGAAGGATGGGGGAAGGCAGTTACTTTTAGACACTAGATGGCAACTTCCCTGCAGCATAATGGTGCCCTGGAAAAAACACAGAAGACCAATTTAGCACATGATTGCAGAATTCTGTACTTGGTGAAGAAGAACCCCTTCACAACATTTAGCCAAACCAAGAACACTTTCCAGGAGGTAGATCTATCATTGCCAAAGTACAATCAAGACATGACTTCATTAAATTAAAGACAGAGGGTTTACAACAAAGTGCAACCCACTGGTAAGCCTCAAGCATGGGAAGGACTGATTAGACTTTGCCAGAAAACATTTTTAAAAGCCTCTCCAGTTCTAGAACAGTTTTCTTTGGACAAAGGAAATGAAGATCAATACATACCAGAACGTTAGAAAGAGAAGAGTATGGAGAAGAAAAGGAATAGTTCATGATCCAATGAATACCACATCATCTGAGAAACATGGTGGAGTCAGTTTCATGGCATGATCATGCATGGCTGTGAATGGAAGATAGATAGATAGATAGATAGATAGATAGATAGATAGATAGATAGATAGATAGATAGATAGATAGATAGATAGATAGATAGATAGATAGATAGATAGATAGATAGATAGATAGATAGATAGATAGATAGATAGATAGATAGATAGATAGATAGATAGATAGATAGATAGATAGATAGATAGATAGATAGATAGATAGATAGATAGATAGATAGATAGATAGATAGATAGATAGATAGATACTTTATTAATCCCAAGGGGAAATAAACTAGTGTTTATTGATGATATGACTGCTGGCAGAAGTAGCAGGATGAATTCTGAAGTGTGCATGGCTACACTATCTGCTCAGATTCAGCCAAATGCTGCAGAACTGATAGGATGATGCTTCACAGTACAGATGGACAATGAGGCAAAACATACTGTCAAAGCAAACCAAGTGCTTTTCAAGGCAAAGAAGTGGAATATTCTTCAATGGCCAAGTCAGTCAACTGACCTCAAATGGACATGCATTTCACTTGCTGAAGACAAAACTGATGGCAGAAACTTCAACGAATAAGCAGAAACTGAAGAGCACTGCAAAGCATCACTAGGGTGGAAACCCAGCACTTGAAGATGGTCATGGTTTTCAGAGTTCAGGCAGTCATTGACTGCCAAGGATTTTCAACCAGATATTGAAATTATCATTATATTTATGATTATGTTAGTTTGTCCAAATTCTTTTGAGCCCCTGAAAATAAGGGGACCATGTATAAAAATTTCAATATTTTTGTTAAATCCCTTGAAATCTTGACTGGTTTGTGTCAGATCCACTGTGATGGTGTGCAGTCCCAAAATTATTACAATTGTGTCATTGTCCAAATACTTATGGACCTGACTATACATATCCAGATTCTGTAGGATCCTAACTCAGGTTGTAAGTGTTGAAAGTTTTAGTAAGATAATGAGCCGTACTTGTTCAGGTTATATTCTTTCTGTGATAGTGAACTGGGTGGTCGGTGATCATGACAGTATATTTCGTCCAATCCTTTCAGGGTAGTTTGTCCATGGTGGGAATGGTTCAGCCCTTGCAATAGGCAAAACTGAGAGCAAGAGCGGTGTCAACAATTGTTAAGATATTCAGGTTCAGCCCATGCAGAGATGGAAAACTGGAAACAAGACTGGTCCCAGTAGTGTGCAGCCTGCCATGTTAAAGTACTCAGGGGTTCAGTGTTAAATCCGTTCAAAGATGAACAACTGAGAATGACAATGATATCACCAGTGTGCAGCGTTCTCTTGTTCAGGGTTCCACTGGTACATATTATGGGGTGTACATGGGAAACAAGGTTTGAAATCTCAGAAACATTCTTTGGGCATCTCCAGGATTAACTTCTCCAGTAATAAGAAATAATTTAGTAGGCTAAAGTTCTTTTCATGGACACCTTTACAAAAAAACAACAGGGTTGCACCAGTTGAGAAGAGGAACATAAATAGAGAAAGACAGATACAGAGACAGTGAGAAACCAGCCATAGCAGCCATAAAGCTCAGTGATGCCAGAGAGCAGCAGGCATGTCAAACAAAAATGGTTGTCAATATTTCATGGTTTGGGAATGTGCAAAATATTTTAAATACTAGGGGGCATCCCAGAGCCCCAAACACCAGACACTCAGCTAGACACAAATTCAGGTGGAGTACTGGTACAGGTTTAAGGTAGTACAGTATACTCAACTAACAAATGAATATAAATAGGCAAATATGGACTTCCTTCTCCTCTACTCCTCCTCCCTCTCAAGCATTATCCACTACCTCTCAACTGTGACTCTCTAAGACATTCCCTTTTTATCTTGAACCCAGGAGTATGTCCGGTGTCACCATGTTGCTTACCAGAAGCATTTCCAGGTAATACAGAAATTTCCCAGAATAAGGAGGGACAATCCTCATAGTGCCAAATCCTGCGACACCCAAGGGCTCCCCTTCTGTAATACATGTCTCAGTCAACACTGCAGGTGTTCTAGTTGGGCTCCAGTCAGAAGGATACTGCTACCTGCTGTGTTGTTCCTGAAATCTGTTTGTCCTCCATCAATCCATTATAGGGTCATCTTGACTTGGGCAGAACTCAAGGACCACCCCAGGTTGCAGGTACATCCATGCTCTCCATCCATCAAAGATTCACAACCAAATAAGATATCATTCTGAACCTCAGTTGGGATGCCAGTCCATCCTGTCTGAGACTTTTGTTTTTCTTTTTTTTGACCAAGTGCAGTTTTATATCAGTTTTGGTAAAAGACTCAGGACTTTTGCGCTCATGTGGAGTTCTGTGATTACAGTAACAATTTCCATTGCCACCACACGACTTCCAGAAGTCACGACATGTGACATCATGTTATGAGTGACATCATGACATCATGTTATGTTATGACGTGCTGTTTGCAACTTTCTAGGTCTGTGGATATCAAATCAAAGTTTGCTTTTCTCAAGAACAAGAGTTAATGACAATTTTGTTAAAGTTTTTTGAAGTTTGGTTCACATAGTTGGTTTTGTCGCACCATCTTTTTGTTCTATCAGTTTTGATGCCTGCATCTCTGCGGTTTTTAACTTTGTCCATTTTTTGTCCTTGTGGCCTGCCACTTTTTCCACATCCCTTGCAGACTAAAATAGGATCCTGTCTAAGTCACATATATGCTGACGGCCTAGAAGTTGCTAAGAACGTTTAGGCTTTTAAAGAAAAGATCAGGAGAGCTAAAGGAAACTCTAAAGCCAGGTAAGTTTTCGTAGGTGACATGATCTAAGGGCAGCTGCTGGGCAGAAGAAATCCCAATGTAGGCAATGAAAAATGAGACATCTGTACAAGATAAAGGAGAACTGAGAAAAAGAAGTAGTCGAGCATTGTGATGGCTGGCTGCATTACTAAAGAGCCACAATGAATGCCTACAATAAAGCACAGGGCTGACTTTCAAACTGAATTTGAATTCTTAAGTTAGCAGAGATTTCTGCAAATATGGATCATGGATTTATAAAGGGGAGGATGATATGTATTCTGTTTTCTTTTTAGAATCTCTTCCTTATGTGCAGAGTTATGACGATTATAATTCAAATTGTTTTACGTTTATGGTGCTTTTGTGGGTAGTTTTAGCCTTTGCAGTCTATTTTATTTTCAACTTCAATGAAATTCCTTTCCAGTTTTTCTGCCTGTGTTTTTCATTCTGGCAGCTCGATTAACCTCTTCTCATTTCTAAAGGAACAATGGTATAGTCAATTAGTAACAATAATATAGTCAATTATTAATTAGTAATTAGGTGTGACAAATATTTGTGGGATTAACTGAAACTAAATCCTGCATTCAAAGTTTAAGTAATTTCTGCTCTGCTGGTTCAAAGCCGAGCTTAATCTGAAGGTTTAAAGAAGCTCAGTGTGTCTTGATGAAAGAGATGAAAATAGGAAAAAAGTTTATTTTATTGAGAACAATTCAGTCCACTGGGAAACAAAGTATGTGAGCTGTTGGGTTTTTATCACGTGTCCTAGAGAACAGAATTAAAAGAGGATAGAAAAGTGGGAGATCAAGTTGGTGGCTGAATGGGCGAATGGACCAGAGGCTAAAGCATCAGACTGTAAAGCACAATGTTAATCATTGTGTGAACTGGCGTGAGTCATTTAACAGGCCTGTGCTCCATATACGGAATTACAGAAACAATCAATCATGTGATTTATATCCTCTTTAGATGAAAGCCTCAGCTAATTTTATAACACTGTAAGCATATTGGTAGTTGTGGAGAGTTATTGAGAATGATGAATTACAATGTGTTAACCTCCCTTCTATCCTTTCTTTGTTAAACTTAGGAATATTCCATCCATAAACAATATCTAACAGAATGATCCCCTGAATATCCAACAATGTGGCTTCATGCTCAGATATTACATCAATGCATGGCTGCTTCTTGTGCATATATCTTCTGATGTGGCTTATTTTATGTATGCATACTACATTTTATTAACATGCTGGAATTCTACAGTATGAGGAAGCAACAAAATGTTATGATAGGAGTAGTGCATATGATATTATTTATCTTGATTTTCAGAAAGCATTTGATAAGTTACAACATGAAAGATTGGGCATCAAACTAAAAGAAGAGGGAGTTCATGGTGTAATGTGTAGATGGGTGCAGAATTGACTAAAACACAGGAAGCAGAGGGTTATGGATGAAGTTAAGAGTTCTTCCCCACAGGGGTCAGTCAGTGATAGGCCTTCTGCTATAATCTAATTTGGTCATTTTCCATTACCTTTAAACCGTGTCATGGAAAATTCAAAAAATGGTTACTTGAAAGGGCTGTATCCATCCACCTTTAAGGTGAAAATTTTAGGATGCACGTGCAGACATTCACAAAGTTAAGCAAAAACACTGGGACAACCCAGGCAAACACTCTATCAACACCAGGCTTAGCGAACATTTCTCAGACTTCAAAAAGAAATATTTTTCTAGATCAGAAATTGCATTGAGCATATCAAGGAATCTGGAAAAAAATATTGTGATCACGAAGTTGCTCTTGCTAATAAACACTTTAACAGTACCTTAAAGATGAGTCTATTTCTTTCTTAATATTTACAAAACAGCTAAATTTCCTGTGATTAGGGTGTAGTGTTCCAGTTGCTCCTAATGTATTGAGGCCACCAGATTCCCTCAGTTTATACAGAATTTGGATGACCATCATTTCTACTAACTACCTTCATACTGACAAGGACCCTACCTTCTGATCTGACTTCATTACATTCCAGATGTGTGCCTCATGAGATCCCAAATGCTGGTTGTAAACTACTGTGCTCCAGGGGATCATTGCAGTTCTGTAAAACACAGACAAGTTTCCGCCATTAGCCTTCATTTTTCATCTGATGATGTGATTAGTGTCATATAGCAAATCTTCTCTACAACGTTCTGCCCTCAAAGGTAAAAAAGTCACACTATCATGACAGTAAATTCTGGAAAATTACTGGAGAGCCACCAATAATGGCCGAGGAGGCACTTGAATACTCAGTCAATTAATACACCCATAATCCAATTAAAGAGTGTTATTTTTTTCAAGGGTTGAATTTTATTTATTATTATTTTTTAATTTTCTTTTTAATTAAGGGTTTTGAAATCTGGGGAATTCTAATCTAATTTTTGTTTTTACTTTTAGTTTCAGTGCTGCTGCCTCACAGTAAGGAAATCAGGTTTCACGTCCCAGGTCCTGGGACTCCCAGGAAGGAGTTTGAATGATCTCCCTTGTCTCTGTGAGTTTCCTTCAGGTGGTCCAGTTTCCTGCCACAGTCCAAACACATGCAGGTTGGGTGGATTGGCATTACTAAATTGGCCTGTCTGTGTGTGTGTTTGTCCAACGATGGACTGGCACCCTGTCCAGGGGGATTGTTCTTGCCTTGTGCCCTATGCTTGCTGAGATGGCCTGCAGCACCCCACAACCATTCTCAGCATTAAGGAGGCTAAGAAAACAGTATGGTATGGTACGTCCAGTTGTTTTTTTGAACAAGTCTGACATTTTTTATATCTACTGCCATTTTTTTTCTTTAGGGTGCCACTATATTTACAATAGCTATGGTGGTGGCTACTGCTAGACGACCAGAACTCATAACACTTGATGTCAGAGGGTCAATGGCAGAAATGTCAGTGTTGTGTACTTCTTAGTTGTATAAGATTTGGGATTTCTAAAACAAAGGAGGATTTGTTTCATTGGTTAGGATTTAGACCTTAACAGATTTCTTCTAATTAAAAGCATTCCGTTTTTTTACTTTGACTCCTGACTGACATTTTGGGCTGGTTGCTTTCAGTATCAGTTTGATCTCACTGTATTCTTTGAACTTTGATGTGTTCCTGATTACGATTTGTGCCTCTCCCATCATTAGTATTTTTTTTTTTCTAAAAAGAATAACCATTCACTTACCTGAATATGTAGAATTTGTACCTTTCATTTCTGTTTAAAAATCAATGTCAAACTTTTCATGTGTTAAACTAGGCACGCGAGAAAGGGGTATTTTAGGATAGTGACTGGGAATTAAAGACACAGTCAAAAGCCAAAGTAGAAGGCGAATGTGGAAGGTCAATCTGCACCACAACCAAAGTCAAAATGAGAGACAAACATTAAAAAAATAAGCACAAATAAAAATCAGAAAACAGATATGAAAAAGTCAAAAGTACGCATGAAAAAACGTTGAAAAAGAGTTGAAGTGCTCATAAAAGATGAGGAAGTGCTCATAAAAGATGACTTTTAACCCATTGTATTGTTACTAACAGGTCACAACCCCTTAAGACATGTACCTAACAGCATGGGTTGCTATCCTAACAATGCAAGATACAAAATGGTGGGCCCATAAATAACCAAAATGCTGTTGAAAGTACAGTAATCCCTCCTCCATCGCGGGGGTTGCGTTCCAGAGCCACCCGCGAAATAAGAAAATCCGCGAAGTAGAAACCATATGTTTATATGGTTATTTTTATATTGTCATGCTTGGGTCACAGATTTGCGCAGAAACACAGGAGGTTGTAGAGAGACAGGAACGTTATTCAAACACTGCAAACAAACATTTGTCTCTTTTTCAAAAGTTTTAACTGTGCTCCATGACAAGACAGAGATGACAGTTCCGTCTCACAATTAAAAGAATGCAAACATATCTTCCTCTTCAAAGGTGTGCGCGTCAGGAGCAGTGACTGTCAGAGAGATAGAGAATAGCAAACAAATCAATAGGGCTGTTTGGCTTTTAAGTATGCGAAGCACCGCGGCACAAAGCTGTTGAAGGCAGCAGCTCACACCCCCTCCGTCAGGAGCAGACAAAGAGAGAGAGACAGAGTTTGTTTTTCAATCAAAAATCAATACGTGCCCTTCGAGCTTTTAAGTATGCGAAGCATCGTGCAGCATGTCGTTTCAGGAAGCAGCTGCACAAAAGATAGCAACGTGAAGATAATCTTTCAGCATTTTTAGACGAGCGTCCGTATCGTCTAGGTGTGCGAACAGCCCCCCTGCTCAATCCCCCTACGTCAGGATCAGAGAAAGTCAGCGCAAGAGAGAGAGAAAAGTACTTTGGGTAGCTTCTCAGCCATCTGCCAATAGCGTCCCTTGTATGAAATCAACTGGGCAAACCAACTGAGGAAGCATGTACCAGAAATTAAAAGACCCATTGTCCACAGAAATCCGCGAACCAGCAAAAAATCCGCGATATATATTTAAATATGCTTACATATAAAATCCGCGATGGAGTGAAGCCGCGAAAGGCGAAGCGCGATATAGCGAGGGATTACTGTAACTCAAAATATATTATAACAATTAAAATAAGCTTAATTTCGAAAAAATTATTGCAGAATTAGACTCCTGGGCTAGAAACCTCACCAGAACTGATTTGCACAGATTAAAGACACAGGAATTTTCTGAAATAGAGATTCATGTTTTTTGTGGCCCAAACTTCGACCATGCAACCAAACCACCTTGAACTGCCTGAAAGTCAACTGGCATCATAGGTTGATATCGACTTGTTCAAAGGGTACATTGATCAGGGGAAGTGGAATTAGAGGAGTGTAGTCCCTTCTAGGAATCTGTCGAAGCTGACATTCAGGACATGAACACAGAATCGACGGACCTCCTCATTTATTTCAGGCCAATAAAATTGGAGCTTAATTCACTCCAGAGTTTTTTCGGTTCCCAAGTGGTCACCTAGGAGGTGGGAGTGAGCTAGTTCACATACTTGCTGCCGATACGCATGTGGTACTAACAAGTGTGTCCTCACCTCCCTGTCATGTTCTGCCACACGATATAGTAAATAATTTTCAGTCACAAAGTGAGGCCCTTGTGGGATGGAATTTTGGGACTTTTGTCCATTAACTGAAACCACTGAATTCCTTGCAAATTTTAAGGAATGTTCGTTCCATTGTTCCCTTTTAAAGGAGGACGGCGTAAGTTTAAATTGAGTACTTAACTCTTGTATAGGATCCCTACCGGCCTCAATGGGCAGAGTTTCAGCCTGCCTAGACTCTCCGGTCGTCGTGACAACTTCCAGATTATCCGAATGACCTTCCACTCCGTCACACTGAGTTGAGGCATGGGTCCTAGAGGCTGTCGAACACGGCGTGGAGGCAGCTGGACTAGTACTATCCATTAACAAGCCCAACTTTTCAATAGGAGTAGTTATGTTTATACTGCTTTTATTATTAGACCAGTCCCACTCCAGTATTACTGGATATGGTGGATTAAGTAGAATGGCCACTATTAAACTCTTCATAGAGTTACCACTTGAGATAATAGAGGAGGCAGATTTATAATAGAGTTTCGCCATGTATAAGTTTCATGGTAAAACATAGCAGCAAGCAACAATAGAAATGTTACTCCCCGAATCGAACATGGATATTACCTTATACCCATTAATTACCACTACTCCTGTGTAAGGAAGAGAAAAGGATTAACCATAGCACAATACCGCTCTCTTTTGACGAGTGAACAGTCCATAGGCTCAATCGGGGTTGGGCACTCAGGAGAAAGATGTCCCACCTCCCCACACTTGAAACAGCGGGGAAGGCTGACTTGTTTTGGACGGACTGGAGGGTCGGTACTATGTCGGGGAAGCTCAGGAACAGTGACACAGTGACACAAACCTGTTTGGTTGGCGAGCGGACCGTTCTGACCTTGCCAGCCAGCCAGTACCGTTCGACAACCTTGATTAATGGGATTAATAAAGTATCTATCTATCTATCTATCTATCTATCTATTAGGGATTCCATATCTTTGTATGTGTGTTTGTGGATTTGCTGGGCAAGTGTTTTCGGGAGGGCACCCACCAGAGTTTCATAAGCCACTTGTTCTACTACCTGGCAGGCACTATTGACGTCACTGTCCTAACTTGCCCCAGATTTCAAAGGCTTGGGTTCTTATGGGCCTCTCAGAGTTGAACCTCCACTTCCTCCATTCCCTTGCCTGCTGTGCTGCCGACACACCGCAGCATTTAAAGATCTCACCCTTGAGGATGTCATAATTGCTGACCTGCTCCTCAGTCAGGTCATAGTAAGCCCACTGTGCTTCCCCTTTCAGGTAGGGCACTAGAATGTAGGCCCACTCCAACCTCAGCCATACATTTCGCATAGCTGAACGCTCAAAAATGAGAACATAAGACTCAATGCCTTGTCCCTCCATCAATGGCATTAATAAAGGAGGGGGAGGCCTATCGACCTCTGCTCTTACTGCAGCTGCTGCCCTAGCCTCTGATTCCGCAAATTGGGTTCAGGTTTCCCCCAGTTGGATCTTCACCGTTTTTAGCTCTGTCATAATTGTTGCCAAAATGGTGTTTAGGTCTGGTTCTTCCAACATCTTCGAACAAAAATCCTGTTTCCGACTACGCCAATGTAGGAAAAAGATTGCTCAAGAGACACAAAAAAGAGTTGGGGAATTGTCCCCTCATAATGTCCGGCGATCGTACACAAAACAAGTAAAAAAAAGATGATCAAAATCATAACATTTGATGATAAACAGCAGCTGAAGCTGAGTATTTATAGAAAATGGCAACCAGAAGGTATTAGTGGAAATGATGTCACAACTGTGAGACAGAAGTCACGTCATCAAGAGGCGACTGGAAGCGATGTCATCTGGACGAGACCGTAAGTGATGTTGTTGGAAGTGATGTCATCTGAAGTGACGTCATCAGTTAGGGTCGGAAGTGACATCATCAAGGGCCAACCGGAAGTGACGTCGTCTTTGGTAGTTGGAGGCAGAAGTGATGGAATGGAATAGGAGCCATTTTGGGAATCTGGAACTGTTGATGGTGAGTGAATTATTTTATGGTTTTTCTTTGACAACTCTGGTGGAAGAAGGAGAGAGGCGTTAATACTTGATATTACCCCTTGTCTCGCGATAGTTCACTCACCTCAGGACTTGTTAGCTGCCTTCTAAGCGCACATGTGTGACACTCTCTGTTCTCCAAAAATCTAATCTACCAACATTTTCTAGCCAAACATACACATTATTTATGTCTTATTCACGCCATGGGTCTGGAAGAGGATCCCTAATGTCACTCATGCATGCAATCAGCCCTTGGAAGCTTTATGTATAGGTTATTGTAGTGCCCTCCAGTGTGTGTCTCCTAATCTGCATTTTGCAATTTTCTGTCATTTATCCTGTTGTTTAACTTTACCCTGTTGCTACTAGGTTTTCTCCTAATAGATTTACTTCCCTTTCTCTTTCTTATTTCCATTGGATAGTGTTTTTCTTAGCATCAGTACCAGCAAAGGATTTGATAACCTCACTCTGGAAATCCTAAGACTTTCATTTAGCATTTGGAAATCCTGCCTTCTTCATTTAACCTTTCTTGAGCTCTCTGTGGCGTGGATTAACAGGTTATGCAGCTCAAATGTTGGAAAATGGCTATTAGGCAGGTTAGGGATCAGGAGGCGTGTGATATATGCCACTACTCCATGTTTTAACTTTTGCAATTTCCTCTTCTCTCTCATCAATCGCTGTTTCTCTCAAGCCTAACGTCTGCACTTGGTGCTTAGGTTTTCTTTTATTTTCTTTATTTGATTTCTCTTCCATGGTTTGGCTGAGTTTGTAAGGTGGGGACATGGATTTTGTTTGTCATGGGATGGGGTCAAATTTGAGTGCCATTGAGTAGAGATGCCATGATATCACATTTTTTAACACTACCAGTGAAGTTTCACAATAATCAACATCCATTTCATACAACAGCCAAAACATACTTTGCTTTTAAATGATGGCATGCAGCCTTCAAACAGTTGACAGTGCATTTTTATTATAAGTACCTCCATGATTCAGGTGGAGAATACTATGATTTTATTCTGTAAAACAGCATAAAATAACAACAGCTTTAACATGGTGGTATAGCCTTCAGGTAGTTACCAAAGTATCATTTACAGTAAGTAAATTGGTATTGACATTCATAAATATCAATATACAAAGAATGTTTTATTGCCCAGCTTTAAATGCAGAACCCTAGGAGTGCCATAAAAATAAATAAACATGTGGATAAAAACAACTGACCAATGAGCCAATCATGTTACGAAGTGTCACAGTAACCACTATGATCATATTGTGCATGCTCAGTGTTTGTTCACTAATGTCACAATGGAACACATCGGGAATTTGGACACAATTTTCCTCAGTTTTTAATGTGCACTTTAAAATTATGTAACTTCAAGCTTTGAATAAGAAATTTTAAAAAATCAGGAGAGGACACTCTAAGGAAGGATAAAAAATGTAATATCTACTTGGTTAAAAAAACATTTTCATGATACTGTATTGAGGCTTTCTGTTGACTGCCACACTGTACTTCTTTTATAAACTTGAAGGGCAAACTATTGTTGTTGGTAAAATCTACTTAAAAGACTACTCTTTTATTGTATTCAAACTTGAGTAAATAAGAAGGATGCTTCAAAAAGCAATAACCTGAACCAATAATGTTATTTAGCTCTTAGCCACATCAAACATATGCAACAAAGCTTTTTGCAGGGGGGCGCTCTAGCCCCAAAATCCGACAGATGCAGATATAAGTCCAGCAACACACAAGGCTTTTATTTTGCTGTGGGAAACTCTTCCCTAAGGATTTCCCATCTGCACACAGCACAGTACAAATAAAGCACTGCACAGCACTCTGTCTTTGCCTTCTTTCTCTCTCTTCTTCTATCCGCCTCCACTCTTTCTCCAGCAATCTTTGTCCCCCATCACCTGACTCTTGTTCTTGGAGCACTGGTAGCTAGTTCCTTTTATCTTGTACCTGGGAATACTTCCAGTGGCACCTTAGCATGATCTGGAAGCACTTCTGGGTGAGGCAGAAGCCCAACAAAGTAGGGCTCTGCAGCCACTGAAGTACCCCCTGGTGGCACCCACAGAACCCAAAAGGGCTGTGCTGAACTACATCTCCTGTGAGCCCTATGGGAATCTGAGGCACCAGTGCAACCAAGAGGGGCTGCCATCTAGAGATCTTGGGGAGATAATGCTCTATGCCTGCTCTTTCCCCCAGTCCTTTCAGTGCATAGGCATCCCAGCCTGGTAAAGGCCCTGGTTGTCCACCACTATGGTCATTATTGTCAGATATATTTGCCTGTATAGAAATGAAGAACAGTCATCTCAAGCAAAAGGTAGTGGCAACGCGTATATCTGGATAAGAACACTTGATGACACATTATAATATTAGTGATATAACATTAATGTAATTAGAAGCTCATGCATAGTATAGTATCACGGCGTCCCTCTTTCAGGTGCTTAGTCAGGTTTGATGTTTTGTCTCCTATGGTTTGTATTGATTCGAGTCATTGCTTACTGAGCGGGATATTCTGAAACAACTATGTTACCCGGAACATCTGCCTCGAAGGCAAAGCATTTCAAGACATGGCTTCTACTTATGAATGGTGGAAGTGTGGGGCCTAGAAAGGCCCAGGCTACTTTTTGCCTATTATGTTCTTTCTTCTGATAGGAAGCAAGTTTTGCATTGCCAGAGAGTGGTGGTGTGGTGTCTGTGGCTCAAGTATGCAAACAAGAATTTAATTATACTCCGTACATTGAAAGTGCTAAAGCCATTGTCCACCTGCATATTCTTACTAAGTTCAGACTAGCAATAAATACTCAGCATTGGGCACTTTTCATGACATGTCATGTGCATGCACAATAAACAAAATGTTTAGGAAATGTAAAAAGCACATTATTTAACAGAACTATGCTATGTTAAAACAGAATTAAATGTTATAAGCAAATTACCAATTTATTTTTTAAGCACATGCTTAGTTCTGTTCTTGAGAATATGGTTGAAAGACAGCAGCTATGGATGGCAATCAGAATGAATAAGTAAAATTAACTTTTTGTTGCTACAGATTCATTCAATTCCATAATATGACGAGGCAGTTCTGATTTTAGGAGTGTTTTGTAGCAATTTGAAATCAATTTTGTATAATTTTTCATCATGTTTATATTTGTGCCAAAAGCTGCTCTGGTGCTATGTTTTGTATTACAGAGTCCTGCAGCACTCTCTGTGTATCAATGCTCCTGCAGTTTTTCATTTTGACAAGTGTCACTTTTGTCAGTGCTCTAGCATCAGTACTGTCAGCCATTTTAATATGTGCGTAGGTTTTCCCTCACTTTTCTCACATTTTGGCGGGTGTTCCAAGTAATACCTCTACTTGCAGTTAGACATAAATGCAGTATTGATTTTCACTCTGTACTGTTAATAGTGCAAAAAGCTGTTAACAATGCCATCCATCCATCCATCCATCCTCTTCTGCTTATCCAAGGTCTGGTTGCAGGGGCAGCAGCTTGAGCAGAGATGCCCAGACTTCCCTCTCCCTGGCCACTTCTTCTAGCTCTTCTGAGGGAATCCCAAGATGTTCCCAGGCCAGCCTAGAGACATAGTCCCTCCAACGTGTCCTGGGTCTTCCCCAGGGCCTCCTCCCAGTTAGACGTGCCCGTAACACCTCACCAGGGAGGTGTCCAGGAGGCATCCTGATCAGATGCCCGAGCCACCTCATCTGACTCCTCTCGATGCGGAGGAGCAGCGGCTCTACTCTGAGCCCCTCCCGGATGACTGAGCTTCTCACCCAATCTTTAAGGGAGAGCCCAGACACCCTGTGGAGGAAACTCATTTGAGCCGCTTGTATTCGCAATCTCGTTCTTTCGGTCACTACCCATAGCTCATAACCATAGATGAGGGTAGGAACATAGATCGACTGGTAAATTGAGAGCTTCTCCTTACGGCTCAGCTACTTTTTCACCACGACAGACGGATGCAGAGTCCGCATTACTGCGGATGCCGCACCGATCCGCCTGTCGATCTCATCCTTCATTCTTCCCTCACTCGTGAACAAGATCCCTAGATACTTGAATTCCTTCACTTGGGGCAGGATCTCACTACCAACCCTGAGAGGGCACTCCACCCTTTTACGGCTGAGGACCATGGTCTCAGATTTGGAGGTGCTGATTCCCATCCCAGCCGCTTCACACTCAGCTGCGAACCAATCCAGAGAGAGCTGAAGATCACGGCCTGATGAAGCAAACAGGACAACATCATCTGCAAAAAGCAGTGACCCAATCCTGAGTCCACCAAACCGGACCCCCTCAACGCCCTGGCTGCGCCTAGAAATTCTGTCCATAAAAGTTATGAACAGAATCGGTGACAAAGGGCAGCCCTGGCGGAGTCCAACTCTCACTGGAAACAGGTTCGACCGATCATACAGGGACTGAACAGCCCTTATCAGGGGGTCCGGTACCCCATACTCCCGGAGCACCCCCCACAGGATTCCCTGAGGGACACAGTCGAATACCTTTTCCAAGTCCACAAAACACATGTAGACTGGTTGGGCAAACTCCCATGCACCCTCCAGGACCTTGCTAAGGGTGTAGAGCTGGTCCACTGTTCCGCGACCAGGATGAAAACCACACTGTTCCTCCTGAATCTGAGGCTCGACTATTCGACAGACCCTCTTCTCCAGGACCCCCGAATAGACTTTTCCAGGGAGGCTGAGGAGTATGATCCCTCTGTAGTTGGAACACACCCTCCGGTCCCCTTTCTTAAAGAGGGGGACCACCACCCTGGTCTGCCAATCCAGAGGCACTGTCCCTGATGTCCATGCAATGTTGCAGAGGTGTGTCAACCAAGACAGTCCTACAACATCCAGAGCCTTGAGGAACTCCGGGCGTATCTCATCCACCCCCGGGGCCCTGCCACCAAGGAGTTTTTTGACCACCTCGGTGACCTCAGTCCCAGAGATGGGGGAGCCCACCTCTGAGTCCCCAGGCTCTGTTTCCTCATTGGAAGGCATGTTAGTGGGATTGAGGAGGTCTTCGAAGTACTCCCCCCATCGACCCACAATTAACAATGTGATTTCTAAATTTTATATGTGTTTTTGTGACAACCCTACTAAAGTACCATTACCAAGATGTAAGTTATTGCAGTTAATACAATGTCAAGGATTCAATGTAGAAAGTGTTGAGATCCACTTCTCATTTTCATCTGCAGAAGCTGTCAAGGCCAAGATCAGTAGCAGGTCAAGCCATTTCATACTATAATTTGCCTGCATTACACACACTCACTCTCCAGCTTCCAGATAGCAGTTTTGCCCTTCCAACCATTCTTGTTTGAGTCTTCTCTTTCTGCACCTGATGCTATATAGCCTCTTTTTAGCATAAGCATGGCTCAGATGGAAGGGATTGTGTTTATTTCAGGTCATTAATGGCTATGCAAATGAAGAAGGGATATCTTTGCTCCCTCAACATCTGACCTACACCTTGGAGTTTCCCTTATTCACCCAAACACTATTTCAAGCATATAGTGGCTTACTGGCCATGGATAGTGCATCACTGTTGCAGTACTGCTCAGTTACTGTTCCCATTCTGGTCAATAATTTGAGGTAAAACATTCAAGAGAAAAATGAAACATTTCAACTTTTTTTCAATAAACTACATGCTAGAATTATGGTACAAATAATTAATTCAGTCAGGCTAATGTGCAAAGTGTGTGAAATTTGGACTAAAGAACAGTTTTCAATTGAAGTGCTGCAGCAGTTTAAGGTGGAACAATACATCAGTTTTAGATAAGAGCTACCCTATTGTACATTGACACAATTAAAAATTAAACTGGCTTTACACTGTGTCTGTCGCATTCTATGAAAAAAAGAGAAGGCATTGGCTATAATTCCAGCTATTTGATTAAAAAATGCTGGCAGTGTGTTGTAGTGGCTAGGGAGTTGGATATAAATCCAGAAAGCTGCCAGTTGAACTCACTGGATGACCCGGAGGAACTGAACTTTCTGTTCTCCAAACAGAAAAAATAGAAACAGTTGTAACAGAATATATGAGGCCACCTTTTCATCCTCGTCAGTTTTACTGACTTTTTTGAATAATGTATATCTATCTATCTATCTATCTATCTATCTATCTATCTATCTATCTATCTATCTATCTATCTATCTATCTATCTATCTATCTATCTATCTATCTTGTGAACAGACTGACTAAAGACCTAAATAGTGAAAGAAAAGAATGTTTTTAGGGTAAGCACAAAGTCTTGGATTAGGAACTAGAAAATTAGAAAGATAATTTAACAAAACCAAAGGATTAGGCTAAAAAAGTTAAAAATTCAAAGTAGACTCAGGCCATAACCAAAAGAATCATGCAAATCATTGTTTAACCTCCTTAGCATTACATTTTTTCTCAAAAAAAACATATAAAAATCTTGTATTTTCTGGCTTGAAAAATGACATTTTTATTAAATCTCATCTTTCTACTGTAAAAACAAAGTCAAATACAAAGTCAAAAGTTTAGAAAGTATAATAATAATATTAATAATATGAGCAGCACAGTGCATATTTGCTTTGGATGCCCAAAATCACTTTTGGTTTCACTGACTATTTCAATTTCACTTCCTGAAGACAGATTCACTTCTTCATCACTGCTGATGAGAGACGTTTCTTATGAGATGCTATTATCTGGGTAGGAGAAGACACGTCTAAAGTGTTGCCCAGATAATGCTCGGGCCTAACACTTACGCAAAACATGCCTATACTATTGCCCAAGTAACACTCAGCACTAACACTGTTGACTCTTTTACAGCCCAAGTAATCCTCAGGTCTTACGTGAGACACAAATGTGCCATAGCTCAAGTGACACTCAGGACTAATGCTTGTAGCAATTTTTTTGCAACCTGACTGATGCTCGGGTCTAACGCTAAGGAGATTAAGAACTCCAAAAGCTAGGGTACAGAGGTTGCCATAACTCCATTTTAAATAGACACCACAAAATTATGGCATATGTCTTGATGACAGCAGACATATGGCAGCAACCATTAATACAACAGGTAAACGATACGGCCATGGCTGGAAATTCTGTAAGATGTCAAAAATTTCACAATGAAATCACATCCCAAAAGGGAGATGAGAGAATAGCAATGTTATAACAAATAAAAATAAATAAACACCTTGTAAAGGAATTATAATTCAAACATAATGAATAAGCATTTCAATATTACCAAAAAAAAGAAGATTTCCAAAATATACATAAAGCATATATTAGAAGACAGGATATATATGTTACAAGTAACGCTAGCGAATCGGAAATCCTAGAATGGCAATCAGTTTCTGTTCTGTCCGATATGTGGATGGATGACACATCATGGAGGGCGGATCTGTCTGGGGAAATGTCATTTAATCCAATAAGCATATCTGTACTAAAGCGTTCTCGTTTTGTGGAGACGTGAGTCTGTTGACTTTGCTGACACCAACTGCTTGAACAGGTTGTGTTGTTTGGGGGCCACCTACTGACTCTGGGAAGCCGCTGTGTCTGACTGTGGGGCGAGCGCCACAGCGCAATATGCGCCTCGGTGGGAAGCCGCTGCGTGAAGAGATATAATGGAAGGTATATGCGGTGGTGTGGGCGGTCGCGTCCGGGCGGCTGTACAACCTGGCGTGCACGCTTTACCCCAGGTGTAGTTCACAGGTCATAGTCTCGTTTCTGTGTTTTGTTTGGTTTGAGCCATGACTCCTTTCGCAAGCGCGTTGTAGGCGCGTGCGTTGTCACAGTTGGTTTGAGCCGTGACTCCTTCCACAAGTGCGTTGTAGGTGCGCGCGTTGCCACAGCATGGACCTGTGGGGATTCCGTTCATACTGTAATACAACCTTCGAATCCTCTCTTTTTTGCTCTGTGCCTGGCGGCAGTGCGCATGCGCCTCAATGTGCCCAGCGCCCAGCACCCTGCGTCCATATCCGGTTTACAACCTTCGGTTAGTAGGATGGATATGTGCAGAAAATGAAAATCAGCTGCTATAATTTCATCTGAAAGTGTAATATACCATACTTAGTTCAGTAACACTGTGTTGCACACCATGGGGATTTGGGCCTTTGTAAAATGTGGAAAGAGTTCAAGTTAATAGGAGATATAAAAATTCTAATGTGAACAATATTACAGTGTTTTTTTGGTATTCAACAAACTAAACCAAATTTCAAGAAATTATCAGTGCTTCTTAAAATTTGATCTATTACCTTTAGACCTCTCAGTGAAATCAGGTGGTTATCCAAGCACTTTGTGTTACTAGAAATAATTAATCAAATGATAATATTTCAACCTATCGCTACAAGAAGTTAAAAACACCAATTACCAAATAACCCTAAAAAATCAAAATAATGTTTTAGAAGAATAAGCTGCACTGTGTAAGATTTTGCAATGGTGTGGCCTGATACTGCTTGATACAAATTGTTTTGCATGTAGCAAATTGAGCATGTTAAGCAATAGCTTGGTGAAATGTTTTATGGAGTGACAAAGTTAAAGCTATCCTTAGCAAAAGTTGACAAGAAAACATTGCAATAAATACTAATTTACTTTTGTAAACCTACTTTGTGTGCATTTGAAAAGAAATACAAGAATGGTCAGCCTTTGATTCTTTATCAATAGCATGCGACTTCACCTATATCACTAGAACAAATTAATACTTTATGCTCAAAATACCCTTGAAATTTAGCTGAAAATAGTGTTATTGATAAAGAGTATAGTGACTTCAAATTTACTGTGCTTTTAAAATATGAAATGCAAGTTACTTAGAACCTTTGCGTGTATGGTGAAATTCACACTTCAAAATGAATAGGTGTAATCTTGAAAAGCTGATTTGATTTTGGGAAACTCTTCTATCATCCTGTGTTGACTGTGAACATGGATTAAGCCTAATGAATTCACTAAGAAAATGTAAAAATAGTTTCAGAAAGTGTCATTAGGATATGCTGGTAAGAACTGAAAGCTTTGAATTGGATGGAGGGTGGACAAGGTGTACTATAAATCAGCAAATGCAGAAGAGAAGAGAGAGAAATAATTAAAAAATAAAATGATTTTTGCATTTTACAGCCTGTACTTTTATTTATTTGCATTATGATAATCAAATCAAATCAAATTTTATTTGTCACATACAAATTATACATAGGGTTGTTTCCTTACGCCTTCGAGTTGGGGGAGGACTCTGACTGTTGTTTGCGCTTATGTGCTGAAGAGCAGTTCAGAGTACCCAGCCTTCTTGGAGTCCCTGGAAGAGGGACTGCGAGGTGCAGCTCCTGGGGACTATCGTCCTGCTGGGAGACTTAAATGCTCACGTCGGCAACAACAGTGAAACCTGGACAGGCGTGATTGGGAGGAACGGCCTCCCTGATCTAAACTCGAGTGGTGTTCAGTTGTTGGACTTCTGTGCTGGTCATGGATTGTCCATAACGAACACCATGTTCGAGCATAAGGGTGTCCATAAGTGCACTTGGCTCCAGGATGCCCAAGGTCGCAGCTCAATGATCGACTTTGTAATCGTGTCATCAGATCTGCGACCTTATGTCTTGGACACTCGGGTGAAGAGAGGGGCTGAGCTGTCAACTGATCACCACCTGGTGGTAAGTTGGATCAGATGGCGGGAGAGGCTGCCGGACAGACCAGGCAGACCCAAATGAATATTGAGGGTCTGGTGGGAATGTCTTTCGGAGGAACTGGTCAGAAAGATCTTTAACTGCCACCTCCGGTAGAACTTCAGCCTCATTCCGAGGGAGGCGAAGGACATTGAGTCTGAATGGGCCATGTTCCGAGCCTCCATTGTCGAAGCAGCAGAACGGAGCTGTGGCCGCAAGGTTGTCGGTGCCTTTCGTGGCGGCAATCCACGAACCCGGTGGTGGACACCTAAGGTTTGAGAGGTCGTCAAGCTGAAGAAAGAGTCCTATCGGGTCTGGTTGACCAGTGGGACTCCAGAGGCAGCTGAGGGGTACCGGCGGGCCAAGCGTGTGGCGGCATAGGCTGTTGCAGAGGCAACAACTCAGGCATGGGAGGAGTTTGGGGAAGCCATGGAAAACGACTTTTGGTCGGCACCGAGAAGGTTCTGTCAAACCGTCAGGCACCTCAGGAGGGGAAAGCGGTGCTCCACCAACACTGTGTACAGTGGAGATGGGGCCCTGCTGACTTCAACTGTAGACGTTATTGACCGGTGGAAGGAATACTTCGAGGATCTTCTCAATCCCACCAGCATGTCTTCCTTAGAGGAAGCAGAGCTGGAGGACTCCCATGGGGTGTGGGGGGGTCTGGGGGCCCGTCCATAACAGGGGCTGAGGTCGGTGAATTAGTTAAAAAGCTCTGAGGTGGCAGGGCCCCTGGAGTGGACGAGGTTCACCCTGGGTTCCTCAAGGCTCTGGATGTTGTGGGGCTGTCCTGGTTGACACATCTCTGCAACATCGCATGGACATCAGGGGCATTGCCTCTGGATTGGCAAACCGGGGTGGTGGTTCCCCTTTTTAAGAAGGGTGACCAGAGGATGTGCTCCAACTATAGGGGGATCACACTCCTCAGCCTCCCTGGTAAGGTCTATTCAAGGGTGCTGGAGAAGAAAGTTCGATCGATAGTCGAGGAACAATGCGGATTCCGTCCCGGCCGTGGAACACTGGACCAGCTCTACACCCTGGCCAGGATCCTGGAGGGGGCATGGGAGTTTGCCTAACCAGTCCACGTGTGTTTTGTGGATTTGGAGAAGGCATTCGACCGTGTCCCTCGAAGCATCCTGTGGGGTGTGCTCCAAGAGTACGGGGTACAAGGCTCGTTGTTACGAGCCATCCAGTCCCTCTACAGGAGGAGCAGGAGCTTGGTCCACATTGCCGGTAATAAGTAGGACTCGTTTCCTGTTGAGGTTGGACTCCGCCAGGGCTGCCCTTTGTCACTGATTCTGTTCATAAGTTATATGGACAGAATTTCTAGGTGCAGCCAAGGAGGAGAGGGGGTCTTGTTCGGTGACCTCAGAATCTCATCTCTGCTATTTGCGGATGACGTGGTTCTGTTGGCTTCATCGGACAGTGACCTCCAGCTCTCAATGGAGCGGTTTGCAGCCGAGTGCGAAGCAACGGGGATGAGAGTCAGCACCTCTAAATCCGAGGCCATGGTTCTCAGCCGGAAAAGGGTAGAATGCTCTCTCCGGGTTGGGAGCACAGTACTGCCTCAAGTGGAGGAGTTCAAGTATCTCGGGGTCTTGTTCACAAGTGAGGGAAGAATGGAGCGGGAGGTTAACAGACAGATCGGTGTGGCATCCGCAGTAATGCGGGCTCTGCAACGGTCCGTCGTGGTGAAGAGAGAGCTGAGCCAAAAGGCGAGGCTGTCGATTTACCAGTCGATCTACGTTCCTACCCTCACCTATGGCCACGATCTTTGGGTAGTGACCGAAAAAGCAAGATTGCGATACAAGTGACCGAAATGACTTTTCTCTGCAGGGTGGCTGGACTTTCCCTTAGAGAGAGGGTGAGGAATTTAGTTATCCAGGAAAGACTCGGAGTAGAGTTGCTGCTCCTCCACATTGAGAGGAGTCAGTTGAGGTGGTTCGGGCATCTGGTTAGGATGCCCCCTGGACGCCTTCCTGGGGCGGTGTTCTGGGCATGCCCCACTGGGAGAAGGCTACGGGGCACACCCAGGACACGCTGGAGGAATTATATCTCCCGGCTGGCCCTGAAACGCCTCGGAGTCCTCCCAAAGGAGCTGGAGGAGGTGGCCGGGGAGAGGGAGGTCTGGGCTTCCCTGCTTAGGCTGCTGCCCCCGCGACCCGACCACGGATAAGCGGTGGATAATGGATGGATGGATGGATGGATGCATGGAAATTATACATAAAGTACAATATGCAGGGAAGTGCTTAGTTACTCAACTCCTACGTCTGTGTCTTGAGACAAATATAAAGAAACAATAACAATACATAACTTTATACATTAAAAAATTCTTAATAGAATTATGAATATGTAATAAATAGTAGCTAATAGAAAATATCAGCAATCATAATTCATAAATAATACTAATAACTAAATAGATGACTTAAATAATTTAATGTGAGAGAGATTACAATAGGCATCATGTATTTCAAGACATTTTCCTTATTTAATATGCAGATGGACTATGGGAAAACATCTCTCTGAACTGAACTTTAGATAGTAGTAGCATTTACCTGAATGCAGCCAGAAAATAAGCTGCTGTTGGGATGACTGGTATCTCAGATAGTTTTCTTTGCCCAGGTCTGACATCACTTGGCGGGGATGTCCTGGAGGTTACTGAGTGCATGCCCAGTGATGCATCCAGCTGACCATATCGATCTCTACAGGGACTTACAGTATTGTGGCATACTGTTCTCAAACCAGGCAGTGATATTTCCTGTCAGAATACTTTCTGTGGTGAATATATAGAAATTCTATAGCATCTGAGAGGGCAACCTGAAATCCCTGAGGCGCCTGAAGTTGTATAGACATTGTCAGACCTTTGTCACCAAGGTGTCAATGTGTTTAGACAATGTCAGGTACTCTGTGATGTGGGCATCAAGATATCTGACACTGTCCACCCTTTCTATGAGTGGAAACTGTTAATACCGAGGGTGTGGTATTGCCACTACTGTTTTCTCCCAAAGTCCACAATCAGCTCTTTTGTCTTGCTGTTATTCAGGAATAGACTGTTGTCCTGTCATTACCCTGACAGACTCTGCTTCATCCAGGTAGGCCTCCTTATTAGATATCAGACCTACCACAGCTGTGTCATCAGCAAACTTGAAAATGATGTCAGAGTCATGTACAGCTATGCAATCATATGTGTAGAGAGGGTACAGTAGAGGGCTCAGAACACAGCCTGTGGAGCACCTGTGTTGTGAGTGAGGGATGATGAGGTGTGGCCACCCACCAGAACCACCTGAGGTCTGTCTGTCAGGAAGTTAAATTGCATAGCATATGAATAGTGCAATATTCAAATTAACTTGCTGTTTATTAGCATCAAAAAAACAAAGTAGATCATATTCTGTTAAAACATGCAAATACAACTGTTAGTAGCTTTGACAATGAGTGCAGTCTATTAACAAAAATTTATTTTAGGTTTATATTTTTATATACAATTAATTTACAGTGACCAAGGTTTTTGTCAATTGGAAAAAGTTGAAATTACAAAATTAGAGGGAACATTACTAGGCATCATATTGAAAAATTGCTTAATTTTCCTTCTAATTTTGGCAGATGAAATCCAAATAGAGAAAAATAAAGTACAATAAACCTTTCAGTTCTGTCAAACATGGTAGATAAAAATAGTTCTCTTCATACCTGGACATAATTTACATGTTACAATGTGCTAAGTCCACTCATTTACAAAGATGTTTTAGCCTCAAATGGAATGACACTGTTCTTAATGCTGCTGCTCCACTGAAACGGAGGCTTGTATTCAAATATTGCATGGGGCTGTCTTAGTGGAGTTTTCACATTCTCTTCATCTCTATGATGGTTTTCTTCAGAGTAGTTCAATTTTCTACCAACATCCCCGAACAGTACAAGTTAACTTAATAACAAATCGTCTGTGTGTGTGTGTGTGTGTGCCCAGTTACTGCCAAGACAGGTCACTCAAAACTTTAAACTGAACTAATATAGTCTGAAAATGTATATATGAACAATATGTATTAATCATGTACTATTATCAGACCTAAGCAAAAGTTTTTGTGTCATTTCAGCATGTTCCTCACCATTAATTCATTGCTCTAATTTCTAACTGTCATTAAGTTCAGCTCAAAATATTTTACTAATAACTAAGTTGGAAAAAATAATATTGTGTTAGTAACACATCAAACTTGATAGCTACAATAACAGCAAAGACTAGACAATCCCGAGAGGCTGTGTTCTTGAGCACAAGGAAACAAAGAGCGGTGAAGAGAGTAGTGCTTGATTATGCGCTCTATGGACTTCAGGCAAATGTGAGCTATTTAAGCACTGACTGGAGCTAGAAATGCCACTTGCTGAAGGAAGTGTGTCTTAAGGAAAAAATAGCATAGGGCATTACTCTGGAGCTTTAAAAAGATGAAAGTGTGAAGTGATGTATGGCTAAGACCTACAGCATCAATTGTTGGGGTGCCAACCTGGTGATTCCCCATTTAATTATGAACAAAGCAAATACACAATCTTGCAAGGCAACAGAACATAAATAGTACAATTCCCTTGTGTAATATGATTAGTTTCTACGATTAGTTTCTATGACAAGAGCTTCATCTCTCTTTCTTTCCTGGGTCCAAAAGACGACCATGATCAATGATCTGTTTATATGTGCCCGCTCCCAGCAGGGCCAGCACCTCCAGTGCTTGCAGGACTCAGGAGGCAGGAGGCAGGAGGCAGGAGGCAGGAGTTGTCTCCTGGTGACGGCTCCACACTGTAGAGGAAACCAGAGATATGGTTAGCAGCAGCATCCCCTCTGGGTGGTAATGTTGGGATTACCTGAGTCATTCAGGAGATATTTCAAGCATGAATGTATGACAAAGGTAAAAGAGAAATAAAAAGAGTCAGAATAAAATAAATGAATATCATCCTAGAAAATATTCAAATGCAGGTCAAACAATTCAGTCACTTTGCATTTGACAGAAAAATCCATTGAAATCACCAAATGTCAAAAATGAGCAGATAATTACATTCATAAAAAGTAAATGCTAATTTTTGTTAATTTTTAAAAATCAGGTTACATACAGTTAGGTCCATAAATATTCGGACAGAGACGACTTTCTAATTTTGGTTCTGTACATTACCACAATGAATTTTAAATGAAAAAACTCAGATGCAGTTGAAGTGCAGACTTTCAGCTTTAATTCAGTGGGGTGAACAAAACGATTGCATAAAAATGTGAGGCAACTAAAGCATTTTTTTAACACAATCCCTTCATTTCAGGGGCTCAAAAGTAATTGGACAATTGAGTCAAAGGCTGTTTCATGGGCAGGTGTGGGCAAGTCCGTCATTATGTCATTATCAATTAAGCAGATAAAAGGCCTGGATTTGATTTGAGGTGTGGTGCTTGCATGTGGAAGATTTTGCATGGAACAGACAACATGCGGTCAAAGGAGCTCTCCATGCAGGTGAAAGAAGCCATCCTTAAGCTGCGAAAAACAGAAAAAACTCATCCGAGAAATTGCTACAATATTACGAGTGGCAAAATCTACACTTTGGTACATCCTGAGAAAGAAAGCAAGCACTGGTGAACTCAGCAACGCAAAACGACCTGGACGTCCATGGAAGACAACAGTGGTGGATGATCGCAAAATCATTTCCATGGTGAAGAGAAACCCCTTCACAACAGCCAACCAAGTGAACAACACTCTCCAGGGGGTAAGCGTATCGATATCCAAGTCTACCATAAAGAGAAGACTGCATGAAAGTAAATATAGAGGGTGCACTGCAAGGTTTCTAAAGAACATCTAAAAAAGCCAGCACAGTTCTGGAAAAACATTCTTTGGACAGATGAAACCAAGATCAACCTCTCCCAGAATGATGGCAAGAAAAAAGTATGGAGAAGTCGTGGAACAGCTCATTATCCAAAGCATACCACATCATCTGTAAAACACGGTGGAGGCAGTGTGATGGCTTGGGTGTGCATGGCTGCCAGTGGCACTGGGACACTAGTGTTTATTGATGATGTGACACAGGACAGAAGCAGCCAAATGAATTGTGAGGTGTTCAGAGACATACCGTCTGCTCAAATCCAGCTAAATGCAATCAAATTGATTGGGCGGCGTTTCATGATACAGATGGACAATGACCCAAAACATACAGCCAAAGCAACCCAGGAGTTTATTAAAGCAAAGAAGTGGAAAATTCTTGAATGTCCAAGTCAGTCACCTGATCTTAACCCAATTGAGCATGCATTTCATTTGTTGAAGACTAAACTTTGGACAGAAAGTCCCACAAACAAACAGCAACTGAAAGTCGCTGCAGTAAAGGCCTGCAAAGGAGGAAACCCAGCATCTGGTGATGTCCATGAGTTCAAGACTTCAGGCTGTCATAGTCAGCCATTTCCTTTAAAATAAATACAGAGAAAACAAAAGAAACAGAAATGCAAAGAAAAAAAAATATAAATAAGATTCAACTCTCACCAAAGAGAAAGAGAAAAAGAAGAGTGAAGCAAGAAAAACAAATCTCACCTAACTTTTTAAATATAATAGAACAATTAATAGCATAAGAGGCCGAGCACAAGCCTGGCATGCATATTCTAAAATAATATTAATTAATTTTTGTCATATTTTAATACTGTTTTGGACATATCCTCTAAGAGAGAAGTTGATTTTTTTTCTAATTTGAAATAATATAGAACATCACACATCCAACAAGTTTTAGAAGATGTTTTGGGATTCTTCCAGTTGAGCAAGCTGAGTCTCCATGCTAGTGGTGCGGTGTAGGCTTTATCAAATGATTTATCCTTATACACTTTAATGCTACCTGAGAGTACATCAAATATCACTGTTAATGGATTAGCAGGCATTCTGACACCAAGGCTGTGTGACAAGTGCGTAAAGGTTTTTGTCCAAAATTATGTTAAATTAGTGCATTCTGTCCCAAGAGCCAGCTTCTGTAGCTGAGGATCGGACCGCCAAGGTCCTTGCCTTCGGCCACCACCCAACTCACACTGCACCCGACCTCCTTGGCCCCTCCCATAGGTGGTGAGCCCATAGGAAGGGGGACCCACGTTGCCTCTTTGGGCTGCTCCCTTAAAGATAGGGTGAGAAGCTCAGTCATCCGGGAGGGGCTCAGGGTAGAGCCACTGCTCCTCCGCATCGAGAGGAGTCAGATGAGGTGGCTCGGGCATCTGTTCAGGATGCCTCCTGGACGCCTCCCTAGTGAGGTGTTCCGACACGTCCAACCGGCCGGAGGCTCCGGGGAAGACCCAGGACACGCTGGAGGGACTATGTCTCTCGGCTGGCCTGGGAACGCTTTGGGATTCCCCGAAAAAGCTAGAAGAAGTGGCCGGGGAGAGGGAAGTCTGGGTATCTCTGCTCAAGCTGCTGCCCCCGCGACCCGACCTCGGATAAGCGGAAGAGGATGGATGGATGGATGGATGGAGTGCATTCTGTGACCTAGTGATGCTGGAGCTAGATGGCAAACTGTGCCAGTAGGATTTTGCCCTTTCTACAGTTTAGGTAATTTTAAACACGATAAATGAAAGACTTTAAGTTGAATTATGGAATTCTTGGTGTATATAAAACTAGAGTGTATTCTATGTGTGGCTGAATTCCACTCCTTTTCTAAAATGCTGATTGAAAGGTCTCTTTCCCACCATTCTTTAGGATCACTGAAGGGTAGATTCTTTGAAAAATGCTATACTGTCTTGAACCATAAGCCAATGACTTGTGATGAGTCTGGGTTTTTGGCTTCTAAAATTCTGTATAATTCATTTTTGGGTTAATTAAGCTTATTTTTGTTGTTGTTTATTGTTTTTGAATTTGCAGTTTTGACTTTTATTTTGGTATAGCCACCACTATTTTACAACTAATAAGTTGTTTCCTATTTGTACAACCATTGCTGGCCACATAATATAGTAATCATGTAATACTGTATATTAAGTCTTCATGTGCTGAAAATCATTTCTAGTACTCCAAGCTTTGGACTTCAAAGAAAAAAAAAATCTACTTTTTTAGAAGGTATGGACATGGAGAGAGTGTTAGCATTATTGTGAGTATGAAAAGTCCAGAAGTTGACAGAATGCTGAAATGATGTTTTCAAAAAACAAGCATCAGTTCAAATGCCAGGAAAAAAAAAAGAAATAAGCTGATGAAAATCAAATGGCTTAACAAAAATCAAAGAGTCAAAGAAAGTCAAAATTCAAAACCAGTAAACCACCACCACTAAACCAGGGGATAGGGCCTTCTTGAATTCAAAGCTAACTGGCCAGAGCTGGCCATTCAATTAGGGGTGTTGTTTCTAAAAGTAAAGGAACGTGTGCTATGGATGGCAAGTGAGACACCATAGGTCCTTGAATTCTAGCAATACAGAAAGCACGGTATGGACATCAATGAGTGCCGTTTATAAAACTCAAGTGGTGCGCACTATGGACACCAAGGGCAAAACTGCCACCTGCCACCTAGGGCTCCAAATGGGCTTTAACTGATAGCGTAACTAGCACTAAAACACTTGAGAGTTCTTATCCACTGAAGCATAGCTTGATAAGGTGATCACTGCCACATTTATACATAATGTTTAGTGACTTCAAAGGTGCAATGTTTGTGAACACATTATTAAAATTAATGCATCAAATAAATAGGCAAAATCAATACGGTAATGAAAATCTTTTATATTTCAACTCAAAATTGAAATTAAATATCAGAAATCTATTTTGCATGTATAAAAGCCCAAATTAACAACAAAGTTCACACATAAAGATGCATGAATATTGCATTAGAAAAATAGATTTGATTTATTATTAGGATTATTTTTGGCAAACAATTTTTGGACAACATTCTCAAACAAGTGTCATGATGCAGTGGTGTCACCTATGGTAACTTAACCCACTATCCATTCTGAGTTTCAAACCTTTGCATGACTTCTCATAGCACACAGGCCTCATGTCTTCTTTCCCAGAGGACAACGAGTAGGAATAGTAGCAATACTGCCACGTGTACAGGGTATAGTGAAATTCTTACTTGCATGTCTAACCACGGCACGGTGGCGCAGTGGGTAGCGCTGCTGCCTCGCAGTTGGGAGACCTGGGGACCTGGGTTCGCTTCCTGGGTCCTCCCTGCGTGGAGTTTGCATGTTCTCCCCGTGTCTGCGTGGGTTTCCTCCGGGTGCTCCGGTTTCCTCCCACAATCCAAAGACATGCTGGTTAGGTGGATTGGTGATTCTAAATTGGCCCTAGTGTGTGCTTGGTGTGTGGGTGTGTTTGTGTGTGTCCTGCGGTAGGTTGGCACCCTGCCCGGGATTGGTTCCTTCCTTGTGCCCTGTGTTGGCTGGGATTGGCTCCAGCAGACCCCCGTGACCCTGTGTTCAGATTCAGCGGGTTGGAAAATGGATGGATGGATGTCTAACCAACATGTTTCCAGTCGCATGAGCGCTGATGAAAAAAGAATGCGTTAAAATACATAACTTCATTCTATTTAATAGAAAATTCATATCCGTGACCATGATATGAGAAGATGGTGTAATGTTACAGGTTGCCATGAAATTGTCAAACAGATTTTAGAGGGAATCTTGAGAACTAAATTTACTCAATTTTTCATTACCATTACTGCTGTTCGTCTTAAAAATCCTGCAGAGGTTCCTGGCCTTTTTTGGCATGTCAAAATTAAAAAACGTTTCTGAGTGCTCACTTGTACTGAAAATACTAAAAGTGAGTTTAATTGTGAGACCAAACATAAAAAAAACATATATTGTATGATGGCTGCACCTTATCCTAGTTAGTCGTGTTCCTTTACTTATGTTTTACAAAACATATATACTGCATGGACCACGATGAGTTTCCAGATAAGAACTCTCCGTATTCCCTAAAGATCAATACCTTCCAGGCAGACCAGTTGTGAAGTGCTTGTTTAGATTTGACACATTAGGTACCTGTATGATTCCATGGCATGATGCTTGCCTGCTTGAACTGCCAATATGGGAGATTTCATTCATATAATCAGCCCTCGCCTGTTGCTTTGAAGTGGACCGATAACTTGTTCCTTTGATCTGGTTTTGTAATTCCTTCATACTCTTGTGTTACTAGTTTTGTTTCACAGTTTCCATGCATATTTTTTTCTGACTGTTTTTGTCAAGATATATTAACAAGTCTCCTATTTAATATGGTAAAATGAACAAAATGAAATAAGTAAAGATTTTTGCACAAGCATAAATAAAGCATGTAGTGTCAGAAAAACCCACAAAGCTTTTAACTGCCACAAAATGTTTAAAAGAATATTTCTCCCATAAATTATTCTTTTTAATATTGTAGCATCCCAGCTGGGGTGAAACCTGGAGTCTGAGGGACTGCTGATTCTCACAGAGATTGTGGAGGTAGATGCAGAGGACTGTCATCAGGGAAATGATGGACACTAGAAGGAAGAAAATGGAGAAGCTGAAATGGAGACAGAGTTTCTGGATGGTTTGGGGGATGATGGAATAGTCTGGTACTGTATATAAGGGTGAGGTATGAGCGGAAGGGGAGGAGGATTCTGTGTAGGGAATCAAAGTTTTCTTTTTTGGGCATCTCACAGGGCCACAACAATGAAAGGTTAATAGATAATTGCAAATAGTTCCTGTTCAATTTCCTTTATTGTTGTTACCCTGTTAAGAGTAAACTGTTCTGCAGTCGCTTCTTTGTCCTGCTGTGTCTTCCTTCCTTCCAAACCTGTTATGGCAAGGTCGGTACAACATGCTACTTACCCAGATTAGAGTAGTTTCTAGTGGTGCCCAAGAAAAACAGAAAAAAGATGTAACGAAGGTTCACCAGGACCCAACTGTGATCAAACTCTGGGCAACAGCAAACAATATGAAAAATGTCTATGTAAAACAGAAAAAAAAATTCTCCTGTCAGATAATCCAGATGTCCATTATCCATTCGTATTCTCATAACATGCATTTTTTGCTAAAATACTATTAATACTTTTTCTGCCCACTCCACGCCATTCGTGCAAAGTGGTTGCAAAGTGCTTATACTGCTCAGCACATCCACATAAAAAGTGACAAGGGTGAGTTTTCCTGAGGGCTTTTACTGGATGTACCTCATTGTAAAAAGGTGAAAAATTTCCAGGGTCAGATCATGACAAGATATGTGTGTAGACAGACTTGGGGGTTTATATATCCAAAGATACACTTTGGATGTGACTGAGATAAAGGGGTGCCTACATGACAGAAAAGGGGTGCATTGTATTTAAATGTTTATTATGGGACCTACATGCTTCATGTGAGCTTCATGGAGATTTATAACACCAATGTGAGTGTGGGACGTGACTGACAGGTGTGTCAATAAATAACAAGACAAAGGGGGAGAACAGTTCAACAAATAACAGTAACAGCTAACGGCAAGTGGGGAAGATCACTCCCCATCTGATATAATAACATTATATCACTATACATTGTCGCAGGTGGCTGGGGGGGCGACCCAGCCGGGATGCCCCGGAGGACCGGAAGAGGGCTTACGCCTTCCCCAGACCATGTGGGGGCGACCGCCCTGGCGGCTATGGGGACCACAGATACAGAGCATAGAAGCTCATCCCTGTAGGAGCTCATGGTCACTGCCAGGGGGCACCCGAATGCCTTGGGAGCCCTGGACCTCAGCACTTCCGCTAAACCCGGAAGTGCTGGGGGGAAAGAGGATCGGGGACACCCGGAGTGGTTCCGGGTATGCAGCCCCGGCACTTCCGCCAGACTGGGGAGTGCCGGTGGAAGATTGCCGGGAAACACCTGGAGCACATCCGGGCGATTATAAAAGGGGCGGCCTCCCTTCATTCAGGGCTGGAGTCAGGTGGAAGTGGACAGAGCTCGGAAGGAGAGGAAAGAGGCGGCCTGAAGAGAAGGAAAAGGCATTGTTTTGAGGGCCTGGACTGAGGGTGATTGGTGCTGCGACACTGGGTTTTGTGCATGTTGAACTTTGTAAATAATGTAAATAAACGTGTGTGGTGACTTTAAATCTTGTCTACCTGTCTGTGTCCGGGCTGTTCCCCATAACATGTAAATAAACATTGTGTTAATCTATCCGTTTTCTAGTAGAATGACTTCTGTGATAGGCCTGATAAAGTTTATAGAGATGCCTTGAGAGGCAGTCTTAACTTCTGTTTTTTGTACAATACCATAACTGCTAGGGAATACCAAGGTGACAAATCCCACAGGCCATGCATTGCATGGTAGCTGACTCACATTCCGCATCACAATGTCTTTCTTCTATTTGTAAATTTGTGTCTGCTCTGTAAAGTGGGAAGGTATTCACTTCTCCGGCATGTCCAGAATTAATTTGCCAAGGCTTGCATTTGTCTCCACTGGCTTTTAAAGGGGTCATTCTCTGTGAGATCACCTGGAGGTGCAGACAGTCTGTTCTGTGGCAACATGGAGTCAAAAACTACCCTTATTTGACCAGACTTCTGTGGATGATATATTCCAAAGATTTTCCCCATAAAGCTGGAGTGTTGCATAGAGACAAGGCAAGAAAGAGTCTATTCAAGGTTATTGGGGAGACAAGGTCTGGGAGATCTGAAAGTTAGAAGAGCATCCCAGCTATATGCCTCATCTCTGTTAAGTTCCTTTTCCATAATTGTTAAAAAGAATTGGTCCTCAATAGAGAGGGCACACTTGTTGTCATCTTTAGTTTTCGCAAACACTGACTTTCCAAGCACATCATTATGTACAAGCTTGATTAAACAGGCGCCTGGTATTGGTTCCCTGCTGTAAGTGACCCGCTCTTTCAAGCAAAGGTGGCTGTGGTGAGGCGTGAAAAGTGAAAGTTGCCCATTTTCCAGCACACTTGTCTTGAAAGTACTAACAGCTGGCTTGTGTGCATTTCCAAGTAGAGGCAGGGCTATGTTTGCTCCTACATTCACAGCACCTATTTGGAAGCCAACAAGTTTCCTTCCCGTTGTCTCCATGACTCCAGCACAGGTTCAAAGAGTGTATGTGAATGCATTGCTTTGGATTTTAAAAACACCAAAGAATTTTAATCTCACCAATGAACAGTTGCTCTGATTGTCCAGAATCGCAAAAATTTTAACAGCATTCTTAGTCTGGTCATCAAACTTTATGAGTTCATTTGTAACAAGTTCCTTAAGTGCCCAATACTTTGACCAGTGAACCACATTAGGCGTCTAGTTGTACTGGATATTCTGTGGGAAAAACCCCATGTTTAAGGCTTCTTCTGTGAGAGGGATGATCTTTAGAGGAGGGGTCTTGATGCAAGAACTGTGATCAGACACTCCTGCTTGGTGGGGCACTAAATGGCATGTACTGACTTTGATGGCACTCTTTGGACATTTTCACTTTCTCCATCCTGCACCTTTGTAAAAAATGGGTGGTCACCTGAGATGCATGAAGGACTCATCTGCTTGACGTCCTGTTGTGTTGCGGGTGATTTCTTCATTTCTCTGTGTGTAGATGAGTCAGGCTGAGAGGTGACAGTGTCAGGTGTGAGCCGTACACTCTGCTCCCATACATACGTTGCCGTCCATCCTTTATCAGCTTGAGATGAGCTTTGGTCGCTGCTTCAAATATTTCAGCCTCAGCTGTTGCAGCAGTAGCTTCTTTTTCGGACTGAAGAGCCTCTAGTGCTGCCTCCAGTGCAAGTCTCTCTGCCTCCATTCTTGCTGTTTCACTTTTTATGGCAAGCTCTTTCTCTCTGAATGATGTTTGTACACATGCAGCTTCAGCCAACGTACGATCTCTGGTTACAGAGCTGCTAGCAAATACTTTGGAATAGCGCATGTGTGTTGAACTGGCAACAGAAGCAGCATCAGTTTTGTATCCTTTCTCCATGTCTTCAACTGTAGATTTTAGGTTATATAAGTTGAATTTAGTGCTTGTGTAGTGAGCCTGATCTGAAGACAACTGATGATTTCAGGTGATTAAGGAGAGGCAATATGAATAAAGTTGCAGCATTGAAGACAATTGGATCCGAATTCGGTCCAGTCTGAAATGACTTTCTCGTTGTTTATGGCCACAAGAAACACCAATCTAAATTGAAAAGTGGTGCAGCAATATGAAAACTGGCACAGCAATAGTCCTTACTGCATTACAACCTGTCAGTAGGCTGAGTTGATTTAACAATGATGCAGTGGAGATTCTGTGCTCTGACTCACAGCATGAATTCTGTCTTTCATCTAAGTTGCTGTGAGCAACGCGTGATCTCTTTACTTAGCAGGTGTACAGCAATATTCTGTAGTCCATCTTGTGATGTGGAATTGCCCTTTTACTATGTTACTGTAGGATCCTTCTTCGAATTCCTTTATTTAGTTCTGTTAACAGTTCTCTTGCAGTCTCTCCTGCAAAGTGGATTCGCCATTTTACTTTTTTGCCCACTACACAGTTTTTGCAATGTGGCTGCAAGGAGCTTCAACAACTCAGCACATCCATGTAAAGAAGAAAAGGGTCAGCTTTCTTGAAGGCTTTTACTGGATGTACCTCATTGTAAAAAGGCGAGTGACTTCCATGGTCAGGTTGTGACAACAGATATGCATAGACTAAGTTTCAGATTGTTGTGTACCACAACTAACCAGACCCAGGAGTTTATATACCTTAAAGATATGTTTTTCATGTGACCAAAACAAGAGATAAAGGGATACCTATGTGACACACAAGGGGTGCATTGTATTTAAATGATCATTAAGGGAACTACGTGCTGCATGGACATTTATAACACCACAGTGATTGTGGGACGTGACTGACAGGTGTGTTAATAAATGACAAGACAAAGGGGGAGCACAGTTCAACAAATAACAGTAACAGTTAACAGCACGTGGGGTACAATACTTACTTCCAGAAAACACAGCATATAAAGTAAACAGGAAAGGCACCTTTAATAATAATAATAATAATTCTTTGCATTTATATAGCGCTTTTCTCACTACTCAAACCTTTCCACAATTCTGTTTGAATTGAAGACAGAGTTCTTGACCAATGAATGAGGGGGCGAGGGGGAGCTTCAATTCAAAAAATCATTCCTGTGAGGATTTGGGTTTACTTTTCTTTATCCATTGATAATTCATCTATTTTAACAATATTTAAAAAAAAGCATTGCACAGTTTGAGCAAGTAACTAGATAACAGAAATGTGGATTATATGACATAGATAGATAGATAGATAGATAGATAGATAGATAGATAGATAGATAGATAGATAGATAGATAGATAGATAGATAGATAGATAGATAGATAGATAGATAGATAGATAGATACTTTATTAATCCCAAGGGGAAATTCACATGACACAAGTAATCTGAATTTTTTTAATTTATTTTTTCCATTTGCCATTGTACAACAGTGGCCACTACTGACATCTTTAATTTCAGAAGGTTGTTTTTCTCTATTTGGCTTGAAAAAACAAGATTGGGTGAAGAATTCCTTTAAAGTAAGCAGAAGGTGTATGTTAGAAACACACCAGTCAGTTTGAATGCTAGTACTAGTACAACAACTGTAGCATTAATGACCCCCAGTTTATACTAAGACAACAATAAACATTTGGAATATTCCCACAGGTGGGCCATCAATCAGCAAAAATAAAAGATTCAATGATTGTCAAACAAGTGTTCCAACATTTGTTTTTAAATGCTATGGCTCCAGCCCAGAAATCACCAGCAGACAGAACTGATTAAGATTCCAGCAGATGAATGAATTGACTGCATGAAGAACACATTAGAAGCCTGTTAATACTTTACACACAAATGAAATGGATTTGTTTTGCCAGTTGTTGCTACAGAATATGCTCTATGATAAATATGATTGTCTCATAGGGAGTCAAGAATTCTTAGAGCACTTTGTCTGTAATCTCCTCTCCTCTGTTAAAAATCAGAAAGACAAGTGTGACTCTTCTATGGAATGGGATTACTGCTGTGTTGTGGCACCAATTAGCAGTGCACACACAGGTGTGTTAAGATTTTGCCCACAGATTTGTACAAGTCAGTCCCGCAAATGACATGACAGTAAGAAACTTTGGATCTTTGGCATAGTTTTTCAAGTCATTGACAGCAGTGAAAATTTATGTCATTTCACAGTTCAGTCACTGTTTTGGTCTTTGTGCTAAGAATCCTGGAAGAAACAATTCAGTTTTGGATGTTTTTTATAATATCTAACTATAGAAATTTGATTTCAGCTTTTTTACTTTAAAACCTGAGAATGACTGAATTACAAATCACACATGCTTACATAATGTTTAAGGTCCCACTCAGCATTTTCTTGCCCCTAGGATACTTTATAATGGGCAATGAGTTGTCTTTTGAGGAAAGTGGGTGTGTATTTGGTACTGAAAAGTTACATTTCTAATTGGCAGATCTAATTTAGCCCAATCTGAGTGAACATGGCAGGGTGCATGTGTGAAACTGACACTGGCACTGCTTCCTGATTCTGCCAGCTCTGGCTTGTGACAATTTAATTTGATCAAGAAGTCAATTCGGCTTTATAAAAAGAGGTGGTTTGAGCATGAAAGCCAGCCACCTAGTTAGTACAAGAATATTTTGGACATACATACATACACACATAAATAGATAGATAGATAGATAGATAGATAGATAGATAGATAGATAGATAGATAGATAGATAGATAGATAGATAGATAGATAGATAGATAGATAGATAGACTGCAAAAAATGAAATCTAAGCAAGTGAAGAGTATTTATATCATGACATTAAATATTGTTTTCCTTATTGTAAGAATCATTGACTTATCAAAAAATTTGTATTTACGATTATTTAGCTTACCGTATATACTCACGGATAAGTTCTCTTGTGGATAAGCTGGGGCTTGATTTTAAAATATAATTTCCGGTATTTTATAATGTCGCTTGTATAAGTTGAATGCGGAAAACTCACACTATTGGTCCAAGAGATTATGATATGCTAACGCCCACCTGAGAGAGTAACCACACAGCACACTGCCTTTTTTTTCTATGTATTGTGCCTACCTGACCACATGGTAATACCCAAACTATTCCGAAGTGACGTTTGCACTGTTTTGTGTTTTTTGTATCTCACACCCTCATACACTTTATCGTAAGAGCATCTCTTATCTACGACGGAGCGTTCATTCAGAAGAAAACATGAAGCTGGTTTTAAATTAAAGTTTAAGTTCATTTAAGTGGCGAAAGAAATTGGTAACTGCACTGCTGCAACAAAATTCGATGTGTCTGAGAAACTGGTGCGAGATTGGAGGAAGCAAGAAGATGTAAAAAAAAAAATGTAAGTGTCATATTTTTGAATGGCTGTATAAGTTGGGGTCTGATTTTATGATCAATTTTTTGTGTTTCAAGACCCGACTTATATGCGAGTATACACAGTACTTTAAAAAATCTTGTCAAGTAAATTTTGCTTACCTCATTGCAAATTTGTGGCTAAATAAAGGCAAAACAACTCCCAATTAATTCTTTTTGTATAATTATTGCATATGCATTTTTTGCAGTGTAGATAAATAAATATAAATTTAACAAAAAATAAATAAGAGGATTAAATATGAACATGAATTAAATTGAATTAAAGCAATCACTTTGCTCAGTAGTTCTGGGCAATGTATTCTTGCACTCATATTCATCACAGAGCACACAGTCACAACTTTGTGCAGGCTTATGTGCCACTGGATTCTCAAGCAAGTAATGTCAAACTAATACAGATAAAGTACAACCGTTAAAGGTTGATTTACATTGAGTCTTAGAAACTCAAAATCAGCATCAGTCTGAAGCTAGTAGCTGAGATAAACAATCAAAAAACTCCCAAAGCTATGCTGTCAGCAATTTTGGTGAATACAGCTCTGTTTTTTGTTTTTGCTTTATTTTAGATGATATGCTTTGTAAAACAAAACACAGGAACAAGATGAACAGCTGGGGCACTGCATAGGTGAACCCCGCATAGTTGATGGAAAATAACAAGGTTGAAAAATATAAACAGACGTTTTCAGACGGGAGTCAACAGATAGACTGGTTCAAAATGGTGGTGAAGCCTCTTTAGAAGGAGCCAGACTGGAAGGGGCGGAGTCAGTGAACAACGACCTGGAAATGACTTCACTGATGCTGCCAGTCGTCTGATCTGTAGGGGAGAGAAGAGGAGAAGTATTAGGAAACAGAGCCACCCCTCAGCTCAGGGTGGAATTACCATTAGATAAGCCCTAAAGTTGTTTCCCAAGCACATGTGTCTAACAGCTTATTAATATTTTGAGGCCACTATTGCTCAACTAGGGACATAAAAAGTTAAAAAATGTTTCCGCTTCATCTGCATGACTTTGTAGTTTGTTCCCATCTCCTGTGCCCCAAGATGTGTTTTCTAGCTTCAGTCTTAAATACAGTTTCTCTTAATTTCAGCCAGTGTCCTTCAGTTGGTGGTTTACTACTTAAATGAAAAAGTTGTGACTGATCAATTTTAGTCAATGGCTTTGAGAATTTGGAATACCTGGTGGCAAACAGGGGCAATGAATGTAGAAGGAAACCCACTCTTGACAAAAGAAAAGAAGCTTAATTTCCTTTTCCTGCCAGAGTAGGACATGATCTTTAAAAGGTCAGCTGAGTTGTTTCATGCAGGCAAATAGACAAACATGATGATGACAGTAGGTGCTTTTCAAATTATTTGGGAACAAGCTTTAAAAAAATGAAAAATGAACAATTGAGTATAATGTAGGTAGGTGAAAGAATCTCATGCTAATGTAGGCTTTTCTGGTTAAAAATCATTCTCTATTCTTTAGCTTTGTTTCTAAAATAGTGCTTTGTTTGTGGTGAAAGCTTCATTAAAAGTTCTATCTCCAAACTCTTGTTCCTTCTCAGACTACAATTAGTGCCTACTCCATTTAGATTTCCATTTCCTGGCTGATACTTTAATCTCTGTATAGTAGATTTATTTCAAAATGTCCATAATTGAAATTTCCTTTTTTATTTTGTAAGTTGCCTCTGATACCAATGGCTTATAGTTTCATAAAAAAAATCACTGTGTGGGATTGTACCAAAGAACTTAACAGTCTAACTAAAGCTTTTGAAAGCCTAATTAAATTATGTCATTTGCTTTTCTTTTGCCTACCAATGCAGATGCCAGTCCATAGAGTCTAACAGGTTGGTACGGAAAGATCTTCCTCTTATAAAGTCATGCCAGATATTTTATAGCATGCTATTATCATGTGAGTAATCTTCTAATTTATTTATGGTTATACTTTTCATTATCTCGTGTGAACCACAGGGAGCACCAGAGAATCCCAAACACAACTGCACAGACACAAGTCTTCAGTGAAGGTTTATTATTAAAAATGACCATACGAAAGGCTTTTTTATCCAAATAAACCATCAGAATTATAAATTCTTCTCCATTTATTGCCTCTCCTCCACTTCCCCCAGGCAAGTGTTGCCTGACTCCTCTCCTGGCTCCAACTTGCCTGGATGTGACAGAGTGGCTTCTTTTATCTTGTACCCGGTAATACTTCAAGTGCTAGGCATAGCCCGATGGCAGCACTTCAGGATCAATCAGAAGTCTTACAAAGTAGGGATTACTAATCCCTTGTCAAGTACATTTTGCTAAACATAGCTCCCTCTGGTAGCCCCCATGGAATTCAACTTGGCTACCCCATGGGACTACAATTCCCATTATGCCTTGTAGGAATCCTGGTCTGGGTGTGCCACCATCTAGTGCATTGGGGAAGCCACTTCTCTGAATACAGTGTGCCCCCCTGTTCCTTAATTTCATTGGTCACCTAGGCTGAGTAATGAACCATGCCCTGTCCTGGTTGGGACACCAGCCCATGACTGTTGTCCCTTACACTGGATAGAAAAGAAGTAAGGCTTATCTACTCTCTATATATAAAATCCTAAGCCTAAAAGTGCAATGATTTTGTGCAACGATTTTATGTGATGTTTTTATGTCACGTTTATTGTCATGTTTTAAACCAAGCTTATTTTAAAACCTACATATATATGTTTGGTATCATTCTTTTCAGAATTTATTGAACTTTAATGTGATGTTGTTAGATTTTCAGAGTCTTATTCCATTTTTAAATTATAAACTAAAAAATATCAAGACGAGACTTTGTGCCAAAAGATTTAATCATGTCCGGGGCTGGAAATAAAAGGCAAAGGACAGCTGCTATACAGGCTTTTAAATGTTCGAATCGCCACACAAGATGTAGATCACGTGACACTGCAGCAGCAGCATGTCAGCAGCTGATCGAGCAAAGAGGAGGTAAAAAAAAAACAAACCTGTATTTGTTTCCCATTGTATCACCGTTTAACAGAGGGTTTCGGAGGAGCGACTATATCTCCTTGGGGTGTGTTCAGTCCCCCCCTCTTCACAACGCGAGTGGCAGAGACATAAAGTGGCTGGTGCGTAGCGCAGGCTGGTAGGTTGGCGAGCGAAGTGAGCAGGGGGGAACCCCCTAATTTGTCAATAATTATTAATTTTGACTTGTGTCTTGTGGACTGGAGTCCCATTTGCAGCTTTTCAGTCATCAGGTACTTCTCTCATAGCATTTAAGAGGATGTAAAATTAGTCTAGCAGATCTCTGCATGCTGTAGTCTTTTCCTCAAGTGGGTGGGTGACTGCAGCCATCTCTCTCATCATAAAAGAAATCACATAATACAAACCATAAATGTTCAAAATTCATTACAATTGTTTTTGTGTTGATTTTTAAACAACTGTATTGTTATTTTTCCTTTAAATGCTGTAGTAATGTGTACTGTATTTCACATCTCATTCCAACCTCATTAGCTTTGGAATGAGAATATAAAACTTTGAGGGAATTAATGCCCAGATCATTCTAAACATGGAGATGTGGCTGGAGTTAAGGTATGAGAAGGTGTTAACATATTATTAGGGAGTGAAGACTTCAGTTAGTTTTTTCAGTTTTTAGCTCATACATGCTCACTTCATATTTTCTGCACTACTGTTTGCTGCTCAGTTGCGAAGCACAATTTAAAACAATAAAGGTGATGGTGTCTGAGCATTTCAGCATTGCTGTGTCACTTCTTTGCTTTGGATTGTGACAAGGAAACTCAATAATCAGGTTGTACCCCAGAGCTGCACACTCTGTCCCTGGAGCCTTGCATGAATGGAAATGTTGGGGGAGAAGCTCTCTTGAGTCATCCTGACCATGATCTGGAGTCATGCAGGAAAGGTAACACTCAGGATCGCATATTCTTTTAGCATTCCTATTTTTCAGGAGAAATGATTTGCTGTCATCTAAAAAAAAGCAATGAGGAAGACATTTCAAAATTCCTTCACTTGTTAACCATCAGTTCTGGATAGAGAGATGTAATCTGTTGAATCTTTGTCTCAAAAGTCCTCATTGTAGACAGGGAAAAAATATGGAGAGAAAAAATATTTTATTTTTAATGGTGATGAATATAGCTCAGAAAGTTAGCTGTCATGGTAATGTTGTGAAGAAAGACTTAATGATAGTACGATCTTCTTTTTCTATTATAAATAACTAGTCATTTAGCCCATTACAATAACGGGTGCTAGAACAGTAGTGCATAAACATTAGTAGGAACAGTCTATATTAAATGGCAAGTAACTTTGACCTCATTCTTTTTGTTGGTCGTATTTTTCTTTCTTTCAGACTTTCTTTTGTTGATGTTTATTTGCTGAGCTAACCGTGTGTCTTTAATTTTCTGTGACAGTAATACTGTCTTGTACGTCCGCTGGCTTGTACGTCCATAATAAACCTTTAATTTTCTCTGGCGGTAATACAGGCGTGCGCGTCGGTAATATGCCTTTAATCCCCTCTGACAGTAATACTGGCTTGTATGTGGCTGTAATATGAGTCACTGTATTGTGTACCTTTAATTTCCTCTCGCAGTAATACTGGTTTGTATTTCCGTAAAACGCCTGTAACTTTCTCTGACAGTAATATCGCGCATCGCTCTGTGCCCCACGCATGCGCACTTCACCAGAAGACACACACACACGGACACCTGGACGCACACAGGGATTTTATTAAAGAGGATGCTGATTCCATGTATTATCTGAGTGCTGCTTAATAAAGTATGTTGGGTTGAAAGAACTATAGTGATTAAGAACACCCAGAATTCTCAATGAGTGTCTCTAGTTTAGATTAGAAAACATCAATAGACAATGGCGACAATAGGCATCACAGTAATATCAGTTTGTAAGCCGATTCAATTTGATCACAAATGTTAAGTTTACTTCACATTGTGCAGTCTAGCCACTACAAAAATCTACATCCACTATGGTCCTAGGACTAAGTTTGTCTATTGCATTCGTATGGATGGTGCATGCTGATTCTATCAGACTCATAATCACTCATTTTTAAAGTAAGAAATTAACAAATTTGATCCCCTGCTGAATTTGTAAGTTTGCTCACTTACAAAGAAGTCATATGTACAGGCCCAGATGTTCACTGGCAAACTTAAGATGGGCATGTACATGTGCCTTCTTGCGCAGGGATGCCTGCAAGATTTCAATCCATTATGGCGTAGTGTGTTACCAGTGGTGTTCTTGGTGACTGTGGTCCCAACTGCCTTCAGATCATTAATCTCCTCCCGTGTAGTTTTGGGCCGATCCCTCACCTTTCTCATGATCATCCTCACCCCATGAGGCAAGATCTTGCATGGAGCTCCAGACCAAGGGCAATTGATGGTCATTTTATATTTCTTCCATTTCTGAATAATCACACCAACAGTTGTCATCTTTTCCCCAAGGTTCTTGCTGAAGGTCTTGTAGCCTATTCCAGCCTTGTGCCGGTCTACAATCCTATCTGACATTCTTTGACAGCTCTTTGGGTCTGTCCATGGTGGTGGAGAGGACTGAAAGTAAGAAATCGATTATGGACAGGTGTGCTTTATACACATAACAAGCTGAGATCAGAAGTATCTGTGATTGATTAATGGATTGACTGATTGTAATCTGTGTGCCACGTGAGCACACAGCCAGTCTGTGGGAGCCAGAAGTCTGGCTGGGTTGTAGGGGATCAAATACTTATTTCTCTCAATGACATGCAAATCAATTTATAACTTTTATGTAATGTATTTTTTTCAGGATTTTTGGTTGATATTCTGTCTCTCTCCATTAAAATAAAACTACCATAAAAATTAGAGACTGTTCATTTCTTTGTAAGTGAGTAAACTTACCAATTCGGCAGGGGATCAAATACTTATTTCTCCCACTGTAATCCTATGCCTTTCATTAGTCACAGGTACTAATTTCCGATTTATATAAACACGCCTTGGTAAGAATCCATAGTGTAGTTTCTGATAGGTAAGTTAAAAAAATGGATGAAGATTAAATTTATTAATTAAGAAAGTTGTAATTTTTCAATTCACACTCATTTAGAATATTTTGGTGTCTTGTTTGGTTGAACTTGTGTCAAGTATGTTTAGAGATTTTTCAGATAAAACAGAGTGAAGTTCTCTGGTATGGCTATTAATGTAAGAATTACACTGTATTCTGTACATATGACAACAATAACTCTATAAACCTATCAACTTAGCTTAGTTGTAGCTGTCCATGCACTGCAAGTAGAAGCATTTTTTACATTTGGATTTTCTTTCTTATACTTACAGCACTTTCAGTTTTTCTAACTGCATTCAGGCCTGATGAATCCTAGAAGTGAAACCTAACAGCTTTTGTACCATTACAAATCATTTCTCATGCTTGAATTCCTGCAGTTTTTTCACAAAAAATGTTATAATGAATGGATTGGCATCTGGGCCTGGATGGACTCCATCTCCTTAGTGGCCCAGAGGCCAAGACAAATGTGACGCACTAGTAACCTGCCTCCCATAAACAGATCATTTCCCCATACACTTGACCTGCAGAGAAGCTTGAGAGTTGTGGTTGCATTAGGTTGCCCTGTTGGGTTACATGGGGGGCGCCAAGAGAGACTGTCAGGAATTAACCATCTGTGACCAATGAGTCCTGCCTGATCCGGAAATGCTTTCTGGAGACAATGGATTGACCTCTGGAAGTATCCCCTGGTGAGATACAAAAGAGAGAACTTCACTTTGACCAGGAAGTCAGAGTTGGGAGAGGAGTTGGGGAGGAAGAAGAGAAAGAATTGTATTGTCGTGGTGTGCTGAACTAAGGAAAATGAAACCTGTTACATGTACTTTGGTAAATAAAAGCACTTGTTTTGAACACGGGACTGGTGTGTGTGGAATTGTGTGTTGGGTTGGTTGTACCTTCTAGAGTCAACAATATTATCATATTTTCAAGAAAAGCAAATAACTGAACACTTTTATACTTATTTAATTTGTTTATTAAATAATGAGGTGTTTAATTCAAGAGTTTCAAAGTGTCACACGACTAGTGGGCAACTACAAGGCTACAAAAACAAAGGACACAGGAAGAAGGTTTGGGATACCAGAAGGGTATGCCCTGCATAATACAAATAAGAGAGTGCAACAGGTTATTTGAAAACTAATAAGTAGTGATCATATAGGTATGATGACACAAGGGTGTCTTCATTACAATATACTGAATATTTCTTTTTAGGTTCAATGGTAGACTGCTTTTTAAAAACATTTTATTGAATTTTATTGAATTTATTAAAATTAAGTTACATTCCATACAAGCAAGTCAAATTTTACAAAACTAGGTTTGAATCAAATCAACCCCCACCCATGGGAAAGAGAGCTTGGCCAACAGCGTAAATCTTTAATAGTAAGATAAATAAATAAATAAAGCAAAGAGAATTTGCTTCAATTCAATTTAAATGCTTATTCTAAAATGTTATTGATTAGATCCTGCCAGGTTTTCAAAATGTTTTGTACATATCCTTTAAGTGAGAAATTGATTTTTTCCAATTTCGAATAGTATATAACATCAGTTACCCACTGACTTAAAAGAGGTGAGTTAGGAGTTTTCCAGTTGAGCAAGACAAGTCTACGTGCCAATAGTGTAGTAAAGGCAGTTACAGTTTGTTTATCCTTCTCAACTTTAAGCCCATATGGAAGTACCCCAAACACAGCTGGTAATGGATTAGAAGGGATTGTGACACCAAGGCTGTCTGAAAGGCACTTAAAAATTTTTGTCCAGAATGATGTTAATTTGGTGCATGCCCAAAACATGTGCATGCCCAAAACATGTGACCCAGTGAGGCTGGAACTTGATTTCAACATTTGTGTACATGTTGAGGTTTTTATGTATATTTGCCACCCAGTAATAAAATTGAAAGTTAGGTAGAGCCATGCCATCTTCTGCTTTAGGTCTTTGTAGGGTCACCCTTTGGATATGTGGATGTTTTGAATTCCAAATAAATAAGGTTATGATTGAATCTAACTTCTTAAAAAATGATTTACTGATGTATATGGAATGCTTTGAAATAGAAAAAGACGTTTAGGAAGGATATTCATCTTAACAAAGTTAATTCTTTCATCTAAAATGAGATGAAGGGTAGACCACCTATATAAGTCTTGCTTACGTTTTTCCATGCAGACAACAAAATGTAATTGATAAACAGCTTTATGTTCACTTGTGATGTTTACCCCTAGGTATTTAAACTGATTTGCAATGATAAAAGGGAAGATGTCCAATCTAAAATTGTGTGCTTGAAAGTTCACTGGAAAGAGCACACTTTTATTCAAATTAATTCTGAGACCACAAATCTTTTGAAATTTTGTTAGTGCTGTTAGGACTACAGGCACAGTATTTTGTGGGTCTGATATATACAGTACCATATCATCTGCATATAGTAAAATTTTCTTTTTAAGTCCTTCTCTGATAATCTCCTTTATCTCAGTAACATTTCAACAGTGAACTGTTAATGGCTCAATGGCAATTGCAAAATGCAGAGGTGACAAGGGGCATCCTTGTCTAGTACCACATTCTAGTTTGAAGTAGTCTGAAATAATGTTAATACAAACTGAAGCTTCTGGACTGGTATAGAGTAGTTTGATCCATACACATATGTTCGGGCCAAACCAAAATTTCTTCAATGTAGTTAAAAGATAGTTCCATTCAACCATATCAAATCCTTTTTCTCCATCCAGTGGTAATAATATATCCGAGGTGTTGTACTTTGTGGGTAAATATATTAAATTGAACAGGCGTCGAAGATTGGAAGCTAAGTGTCTGCCTTTAATAAATCCAGTTTGGTCTTATTCCCGAAGAAAGCACTTTCTCAATCCTTCTAACTAGGACTTTGGAGAGTATCTTAACATCATTATTCAGAAGTGAGATTGGTCTATAAGATGCACATTGTAATAAATCCTTATTTTGCTTAGGAAAGATGGTAATTAATGCTTGGCAAAAAATTTGAGATAGAATTTTATTGTCTCTAGCTTCTGTAAATGTTGCTAATAAAAGGGGCGCTAACTTAATTGAGAATGTTTTATAAAATTTGGCAGGGTAGCCATCAGGGCATGCTGCTTTCCCACTCCGAAGTGAATTTATAGCATCTATTAATTCTGATAGTGCCAGAGGTGTATTCAGCTCCTCTACACTGAGATTATCTAGTGGTATCTGTAATGCATCCAAAAACGCATTAGGTTGTGTCTTGTTTTCTTTAAACTGAGTAGAATATAAGGACTATAGGTGTGTATTATATTTTTATGGTGAATGATTTTGTCTCCACCTGTGTTGGTAATTGCTGGGATTGCATTACAAACTTCCTGCTTGTGGATTTGTTGAGCTAAGATCTTGTTAGTTTTCTCTCCATGTTCATAGTAATGGTATCTCGATTTAAAAATGAGTTGTTCAGTTTACTTAGTTATTAAAAGGTTGAGTTCTGAATTCAGAGCCTGTCTTTTCCAATGAAGTGACTCATTTGGACACCTGGCATGTTCTGGATCTTTTCTGGTAATTTCATTGATTAGCTGTGATACCTTTTTGGTTTCCATTTTATTTTTATAGGAAAGATATGAAATAATCTGTCCTTTTAAGAAAGCTTTCAGAGTTTTCCAGAGTATTCTTGCAGAGACCACCGAGGATGTATTTGTCACAAAAAAGATCTATTTGTTTGGTCATAAATTCTGTACAATTCTTGTCTGATAATAAAAGTGAGTTAAGTCACCAGCTGTGAGATGAGTATGTGGGGCTTAGTGATTTTAGCTCCATGATCAAAGGGGTGTGGTCAGTGATAACAATAGTGTCGTAGTTACAAGATTTAATTGTAGGCAGCAAATTGTTATCTACTATATAAGGAAATAATCAATTCTTGAGTAACAGTGATGCACTGGTGAGTATAAGGAATATGCTCTTGAGTTTGGGTTTAAAAATCTCCTGGGGTCTGATAAGTTGTGATCAATTACAAACTGTGTAATTATTTTTAGTGTTAAATGTGATTGACCCTGTGGCAGGAAACCTATCTAGGTCTGGATTTAAAACACAATTTAAGTCCCCAGCCATTGCAATTTCATGAGTGTTCACATTGGGGATAGGTGCAGATATGTTTTGGATGAAATCCTTATCATCCACATTGGGTGCATAGATATTTATCAAAATCACTTTACTGTTAAATAAATTTCCCATGATGATCATATATCGCCTTTCTGGATCAGATACTACATCTGATACTACAAATGAGATTGTTCTATTTATAAGAATTTCCACACCTCTAGTTTTCTTTGTGAAGCTGGAATGGAATATTTGGCCAGTCCAGTCTCTGTGCAGCCGAAACTGATCCTTGTTTAATGAGTGGGTCTCCTGTAAAATATTATTTTAGTGTTTAGACCTGTCAGGTGAGGAAATACTTTCTTTTTCTTTAATTCGTTATTGAGACCTTTAACATTCCAGCTCACAAAGTTAACTGTTTGGTCATGGAGACACTGCTTCTGAACTTTTGTTGACATTTTGTACTCTTAATTTAAGATAATACATTATTATATAAGGCAGCTTTGACCTTAATTTCCAATTTTTCCAGGAGTTATTGCCATGAAGCCTATTGTTATGTTGGCACTTACAATTATAAGGATTAAAAGGATAGTTTAGAAATAGATTGCACATACAAAACAAAACAAGCCCCCCAGCAGTGACGTATAAGGATTAAAATAGAGATATCTATTGACAGTACAGTCCAAATACTATAAACATAAAATATAACATTAAACAGTCTTGAGAGAGTAAACCCAAGGAATGATGTTAAACAGTAGCCCTGGATAAGCACATAATGTTTGATAGTAAGCCCTAATACAATAAACCAAGGGTATGATGTTAAACAGTCTGCTAAAAAAAAAATACAAATACATACATACATGTATATAATTGCAATTAAAATGTAAATGTAAACAAAAAGTGGCCAAGAAGGAAATAGGATGTATAATTATGGTACCAGTATCATTGTGAGAGGATCAAACTGCAGGTAAGATCTTCTTTGCCATGCCAGGACCGGATGTGACTCACGATCGTATTTCAAAAAAGTGTCAGGATCAGCTTTCTTAGCTCTTTTTCTTCTTCATCTGTAGAAGTAAAAAATGTAGAGCTTGCATTGAATGTCCACTTTCAGTTTCGCAGGATACAAGAGGCTGTATCTGATCTCGGCTTTCTGTAAGCACTGTTTAATGTTGTAAAATGTGGCGCGTTTAGCAGCTGCTGAGGGTAAGAAATCAGAAAAAATATGAATGTGGTTATTTCCAAATATAATCTCTTGTTTCTGTCTGAGAAGTGACATTATATATAATTTAAATTGTAATTTTTCAAAACTCGTGATGAGAGTCCTAGGTTTTAAGGTATTCGATCCATGTATGTGGTAAGCTGCTGCTATCTCGGTTTCTGATTTGAAGTCCTCTCCAATTATTTAAGAGAATAGTTCAGCTACATATTTCACTGGATTAAGACTTTCACGATTCTCAGAGAGACGTTCAATTCTAATATTATTCCTTCTGCATCCATCTTCCAGTGCAACTAGTCTGTCTCCAAGCACTTTGCATTCGGAATTTGCAGCCGTTGTTTTTCTGTCAGCGGTAGATGCCAGTTGTTCAGCTATTTCAGTACGAGTCGTGAATGTTTGCTTAACAACTTCAAACTGAGCACCAAGTGCTCTAAATTTATTCTCAAATTTAGGCGCATTTTCCTGTATTTTTTCCTCAGTTTTTTCTAGCATACATTTAAAGGCTGCCTCAAAGCGATTAAATAAATGTTTTTCCTGGTCTTTAATATTCTGAAGCAGGTTCTCGTTTGTTTTGTGTATGTTCTTTATCTCTTTCCTTATATCATTTTTATCCTTCTTTATATTATTCTTGAGCTTGTTTATGTCCCCCCCCGAGAGCGGTGGCTATTGCGGTGATCATTACTTTCAGCTTGGACAGATCATTTTGGTCTTCTCCATGCTCCGCTGGTGAAGTGGCAAGCTCAGTTGGAATTGATGTTGCTGGCTCATGAGGGGTGGTTGACAACATGGAAGGTAAGGCCATTTTCAGTTTCACTCCCACTTTTTCTCTTGGCTGTAGACGATGCAGCAGCGTCAGGTCCCGGGAAATCTGTGATTTTGCCTATCTGTTCCAGGTCAGTCTCTGGCAGGCCTTACCTTGAGCTTGAGCTTGATGCCTGTTTAGGCTTGGATGAAGCTTTAGCTGTCTTTTCCGTTTCTTTCTGAGCCTTTTTTCTGCCACTTATACTTATATATGCTTGCATACACTGTGATTGAAGCCTCTCTGGGTTGAGTAAATACAGGATACCTCAGAGTAATAAAAAAGAGAAAAAATAACACAGCTGCTAACAGAGTTCCTTAATGGAGGAGACCAAATTCCTAAGTCCTCCTGATGGTTTAAGTTGTATCAGGTAAGTTACATGATTTTCCTTACCGTAAAAGTATAAAATGCAAGCAAGGAAAACAAAAGGTTTGCTAGCTATAAATGATTTACCCTGTAACATTATGCACAAGAGTAAATAAACATTAACTTACACTAAACCAACTTCACCACACCATTATCTGCAGATTACAATAAAGATAGCTTTTACTTTGGCAGTGGTTTTCCAACAATTCTATCTTAATTTTGTATTTTTCAGTTATTTTAAAACTGAAGTTTCACCAAAACTAATACCTTATGTTTAGAAGAAAAGTAAATTATGCTTTAGGCTACCTTTTACACTTGTATTTTTTTTTTCTTGGATATTTTAAAATGTACTCTAATGGATGCTGTTTGGAGGCTGCAAATAACTATTCCATAAGAAATGTGCAGGTCTTCATAATTTTGGTGAATACCCTGTGGCCCCACTTATTGAAATGCCTGTAGGAATGGCTTATGCAGTGTTTTATGATCATTGGTCATGTATGGGAGTGGAGGGAGTTGTGAAAGAAAGAGATACTGTGTGCCAGAAAGAAGTTATGTGTCTTCTTACTTTCCCTTAAATTTAATCCCTGTAAATGTGAACCAAATAGAACATTAGAACATGAGAAGAAGTCATTCAGCCCAACAAAGCTTGCCAGTCCTAACCAACTTATGCATCCAAAATAATATCAAGTTGAGTTCTGAATGTCGTTAAAGTCCTACTTTCTACCAGACTTCTTGGTAATTTATTCCATGTCTTTGGTTTTCTGTTTGAAGAAAAACATTATAATAACACGTGTCACAATGTTTATGGTTGTTGTTATGCTGCCCTTGTGTGGTAATGAGGAAAGCTTCAATAAAACATGTTTGTTCTTTCATGATAGACAGATGTGTTCACTTTTAGGTTGATGTATATAACACTTTCAGACAAACATACAACCAATTAAAGAATCTCTCTTAGTATTCAATATACATTTACGTAACTATTAATCTTCAGTAAAAAGGCACAGTTGGTGTCCCAAGTTATGAAATCACTTGGCCACTGGTTTGGAAAGTGCATTTTGAAAGATGATGCCAGTTTCCTACATGCTGTATTCCGTTGGAGTGTTGTGGAGTTACTGTTTTGATGTGTTCACCAGATCTGACATGAGATCTCTCACAGTGTGTTTTATATAGAGATTTTGCTCTACTGTGAAGTTTGCACTGTGATGAGACATTCCTTACTAATATTGTCCAACCTCTGACTAGATATTTTATACGCTTTGGCATCTATTGGCTTAATTTGATTATTAGGAAAAGCTGAACGCATGTTGAATGACAAGTATCAACACTTCTAAGTTATCTACTTAATTAGGAAATGAGTTACAGCAAGACCAGATTAAAACCCACATAATCACCAGGGTGTTACAAGCATACAATATATTTACACTCTATAAACATCACATCTAAATATAAAACAAGTCGTCAGTCACTTGTACATTAGATGGGGAGATATGATGTACAAAAAACTATGTACATGTTTTGCATGAGCACGAGCACCTGCTGAAACAGAAAAACGACAGCCTTACTGTTTTCTCACATACGCCTAGGACCCAGGGCACAAATCCAGATCACCTTGATAATACATCTGCCCAGGAATTATGGAGAGACAAATATGCTTCCAATATGATTCTACTAATATTTATTTTTTGTTGACATTACCTTTCGTATAGGGATTCATTTTAGGGCGTTTTCATACACTCAAAGTCAGCAACATTGGCAATAAAGGCAGCGACACTTATTTTGATCACATATAGTGAATGCAATTATTTTTTAATATGTTTACATAAGGACATACTTTTTCCCTGTGCACTAAGTCGAGAGGAAAGTGAAGCCACATATCATTTGCACTTGTGAGTTGAAGACAGGACTCTTGGCCAGTGTTCCAGCGGGAGAGTTAGGTCTTCAGTTCAAAAGTGTGAAAGGGCTTCTGGGTTGTGGGCTATTTTCACCTTACCAGAGGAATTGATTTAACAATATTTTCACAATAAATACATGCATTTTGCATGTTTTTAGTATATTACTGCATACATTGATGAGGATTATACGATACATGTAATGTGAGATTTTTTTCATGGACATTTTAATATTGTTTTTTGGTCATAGCACTGGTCACTGCTTGCTTCTATTAAAGCATAAACTTTGTTAGCTTTGCTCTGCATGAAAACATGAGATACGCTACAAACCACATGGGGTAAATAATATTTTAAAAATATATAACGTTTGGAAAGAATATTCTTTTTAATTGTGTAAAAAACTACTTTTAGTGAGTTTTGTGTTACACAATTGCCAGTGAAACTAATTTTTGTGTCAGGTTTGAGAAAATATAAGTTTCACTTATCACTAGTAAGTGGTAACAGGTCCCTTATATCTGTCCTAATGAGAAATGGAAATGAACTATTTTACTCTTCCAACATATCGAGAAAGGTCAGAAAAATGGTACTGCTAGTGAAGATACCTTAAAAGCAATACCGAATGACTACCACATCAGGTATGTATGTATGCCTGTGTTAGTTCTTGATTTGATAAAAGGAATCTTTAATGTGTTGAAAGTCCAGCACAGAGATTCTGCCCAAGTCAACTTCAGTTTGTCCCATTATTGTAGCTAATTAGTTGGTGGTGACTATGTACTCCGAATGCTATCTTATCCTACTGATGCTGAGTTGGAAGTATTGATTTATACTGCAACTATTAAATGGGATCCATTATCAGTACCCATAATATTCTAATTAAAGCAGGTGGCAACTGGCCTGGCAGTAATGGGCACAACGCAGGGTCAAATTCGAGACTGAATGCCAGTACTTTATAGTGCACATACAATATGGATGACCTAAAAGCATGGTGCACTTTGGGAAAAATCGATAGCTGCCTTCTACCTACTAAAACATATAAATATAAAATGCAAACACTACATACAGTATATGGTACTAGAGCCTAGACTCCAACCCAGGGACCAGGTTGCTGTTTCTCAAATATTGAATATACAATGTTTTTATGTATGATACACTGTAAATAAACAAAAATGAGGAATGGCAGATACAATGCAACTAAAATAAGTATTTCCTTAGCTGTATTTGTTTCATATATTCATATATTTAATGGAATTTTAATACATGGAATAAAATGTCTTAAAGTTGGCATACTGGCTCAGAAAACATTGAATCTCTAATTTTAATGATTCCTTTCACCAGCTGCTCCAAGTTGATGGTAGAATTTTCAAACAACTGTGATCATTTTAAGATGCTCAAAACATAAAAATTTCATATCACTTATTTGCTAAACACTGTTCTCCAATTTATACAGTCAGATATTTCTATTGTGTTCTGACAGAGTGCGCTGTACTCCACTGCCAACATGTTAATTGAGTTTGTTGGGTATGTTTGATATTCAAATTCAAGGCTTTTATATGCGGCTCATATTCCCTTTTATTATGGTTGCAAGGACTGCATATGCTAATTCAGCTTCAGAACAACACTTGCGCTCACCTGATGCTAATCTGTGTATCTTTCATCTTTTCCGAAACAATGACATTCCCTGAAATTGAAAGTAACCCATGACAAGCAAAAGAAGGTAAAGCATTTAGAAATGAAATTGTATTAGCATCTGGAAAGCAGGACCACACATGAATTCAAAGGGAAAGAGAAGTTCAAAATGAAAATAAATATATGTAGAATTAATTTTGTCATTTAAAAATGTATTTGAAAAGTATGTCAATTTTTATAATTATTTCATTTCAATATCTTAGTTTATGCTGGTAATTATCATTTTGACTCCACATTGTTATAATGTTGTAGGCAACTGACCAGAAGTGCACAACAAGTGATGTCACTGAATTGCCAGTATAAAGTTACCCAGGCATTTCCAGGTCATCTGATAAATAGGGTATGTGTTGACGAGTGCTTTTCCAAATTACACTCTTTCTAAAAGATTTAAGGTTTTGAGTAATGAGAATTTATCATGCTGTTTCCAGGTATTATCAAAAGTGTTAGCAGTGATTTCTGGATTAGACTTTACTTCATAAAACAATGGTCACTTTCTGTTAGCTATCCTTCATCTCTGCTCCGAGAGAGCACACATTATAGAGCAATTGTCATTGTTTCCATTTAATCATGAAAATATAACAAGTGCGACAAAGAAATCCATTGAGTTCATTTGGATGACTATTGGCTACATTATATCATCCATATACGTTTTAGGAATAGTTTAGTTTTCCACGTCAGCTCCATTGAAACTGCTTTCTGACTTCAGACTTAATTATACTTAATGCCCTTAAATATGTCATTTGCTATTTATGTGTAAAAAATCTGTTTAGCAGCTTCATTGATAATGTCTTTTCCTTTGCAACACAACCATGTTGTATTATGGTTTGCCAACAGAGTATTAAAGGAGAGGGAAACCATCATGTTAAACACCCTGGTAGCACAATGAATTCGATTAGTCATTTATTTAATTAAACAAAAAACAACTAACTAAAGCAAGGCTCAATTAATTGAACACAATGAACAGAAAGCTAACTAATAACCACTCTGTGAAAAGAGTAGTAGACACTGGCTTTTATAAACCCTCAGGTGATGTAGCGTCACTTAATGTCAGCGCTGAGGGTAGTTACCTAAACTGGCATCATCTTCAACAAATATACGATCGGTATTAAGGAAGAAATGCAGTGAGCTAACACTGAACACTAAATGAAACCATTCATGGAAAAACTGAATCAAACTGAAACGAAACATTACAAAGAATGCTGAGAAAGCAAAAAGGCAAAATCCACAGTTGAACATTACACATACTGGTCATTGTCTCTACTGACTTGCTGAAGACAGTAAGTGAGATGAAAATGACCATTACAAACAATCAGCAGAAGCATGAGCATCATAGTGGGTGGGGGGGGGGAGGGTAATGATTACCCAGTCAAATCAATTTTTCATCCAAGCCAACACAGCAATTAAAATTTTAAAATCAGGACCATTTACAAAATTTGTAAACTGGGAACTCGATAGCAAAAGTTCTTGTTGATAATTTCAGATGTAAGATTTTGTCTCCAAACTTGGATATCCTGGAAATGGCCTGGCTGACCTTTATACAATTGCTCTGATGATGTCACAAGTGTCACACAAACCAGGGAATTTTGGATAATATTAATATGGGGACAATTGACATAAATGTTCGGCAATGGTGGTGCAGATAGAGAAACAACATAGCATTTTGGCAAAATGCTACAAAAATTTAAATTTGCCAATATGTTTTAAACGCAAAAAACAGCATTACATTCAAAATCCTTGAATCCCAAAGCCTTAGTAAAAATGTATATATGAAATCCATGTGAGAATTTTCACCAAAAATGTATAAACACTAGTGGTCATAACAACTTTCTTGGACTATGCAGTTTTCAAGTGTCTTAAATGTGATGTATACTTCCTGAGCAACTCTATGCAATTAACACTGGAACAAAATGAAAGGAAAAATACTACTACATTCTATGAAATAATGTTTGGTAAAATAAATCAATGAAAAAATTCATTCGTTCCAAGGGAAAGGGGATATGATATTGACAAGTGTGTTTAATACACAGACTGTTTCTATGTGTTTTTATTATTCGTTGTAATTTTCTAATTTCCATTATTATGGTTCTGGTATGGTGACCTACTTTTTGGAAGTTTGGTGTAGGGTGGAGTTTCACAGTTCAAATCACAGCCCCGTCACTGTCTGTGGAGTTTTTACTTTCTTCCTGTACTTTATTTGTGTATGTTTTTCACTGCTGTTTCTCCCATGTCCTAAACATGAGACACGATATTATTCTTGTGTTATTATATTTTAGCCAGGGTTGCTTTTATGTCTATTTTGTGCATTATGTCTATGCCATGTATTTTGTGGGTGGTCCCCCAAGAAGCTGAGTCACTTGTTCATCACCTTCTTGGGACTACCCTCAGCCCTATAACGGCTGAGGAAAACCCACAGTCCCTTGCGGTTCATTGTGAATGTGCTTGTGGAGTTGGTCAGGTTTTACTGTGATTTTCTATGCTTTTCTGATTTTTTGGATTTTTCTGACCTTTCACGCTGGTTTTTGACTTTGACTCTTGGATTTTGTATTGGAATTGTGTTTCCTATTGAGATTGCCTATTTAGAAGGCTTTACCTACTATGTCTTTGTGCTTTTCGGAGCTTCTTGTTACAGGGTGTTTTTGTAAAATAAACCTTTTTTAATCATAAAGAATCTTCATTGACCCTTCTGTGACTAGCTGGGTTTTGATGGATTTACCCCCCCTCCCCCCCTTTAATTGTCACTTTGAGTCATTCCTGGGACTTTGAGTGCTTTGAAACTTTGTACTTCAGTGTTTCTTAAACTTGTTTTTTTCCTCACAACCCTGTCTTGCATTTCATAGTGTCTTAGACATGCAGTCCATGATGACTATTACATCGGAAGGGAGGTTTTTCACAAACTTTAAGTGACCCTTTCCCATTGAATACAATAACCTGCGTGATCCAATTTTAAGAAATTATGCTGTAGTTCATAACTGGCATTTGCAGCTACATAAGTGGGGTTATAATGGCTTACTTCCACTTGCCTTTCCCACAATGTTGAGAGCATAAGCTATATCCCCCACGAAGTGAATGAGAAGAATGGAGATTTTTTTTCCTTTGCTAAGGCTGTTTTTTGTATGTTTGGAACACTTTAATTAATTTAATATTTTACCGAAGCAAGCAAAACGGCAACATAGACATCATTTTTTGATTACCACCCAATTCAAACTTGTACCCTGAATTAATCCTAATGTTGCCAGCAGAGTCTATAACTCCCTTGATCCTGCATTGAATTAAAATGGTTAGCTAATGGATAGATGGTTTGCTGTTTTTGTAAAAAGGTAAATAAAACATATAAACAATACTAATTGAGCCAAGCCTGTATCTCCTAGAATTAGATTTAGAACTAGAATTGTTTTTCAGACTTGGATCCACTCCATATGTAACAGTCAAACCTGATACTGCCCAGCTGTTTACCTTTCCAATTTAATCTAAATATTCATCCTGCAATCTGTGTGTTCATTTTTAGCACTTGTTTTCATGTTGACATCCATCCCCCATTCATTTTCATACTTACCAAACTACCTCTTTTACATCTATGTATATATTTTCAGTTTTCCTCCATCCATTTTTATACCTATCCATCTACAATTTTTGGATTCTGCTACCTATTTCTGTGACCATCTACTTTTATTCATACAAACATCTATTTTCATGTTCATCCATCTACAGTATTCCGCTCTCCATATACTTGTCTACCTATTTTAATAACTATCCATCCTATTCATACCAGTGTATCAGTCAATTATTTCATTTTTAAATTTCCAGTTCTTAAGCATACCTATCAAAGCAGTAACAAGAACGAAACAGGAATCGGCTCTGGACTGGACACCAGATGTTTGGAATTAGAGTCCATTAAACTCCAGCAAAGTTCTAATGAATGTTAAAAGAGAACGTTAAAGTCACAAGTCTCTAACACCAAACTGTTAGAATAGCCATTTCACATCTGCAGATCTGTGCAAAGTCCCTTTGGAATGAATGCGTTTCACTTCAGTGTGGTAAAGGCTTAGTTTATGATGTGTGTCTTAAACTTGTTTGCCAGGCAACAGAAAATGTGTGCAGTTTTCACATCATCAACTCAAATTGCTTGTGTAATTTGCAATCCTCTCATTAATTTTCAAACCATTTAATTTTTTTCAAGTGAAGAAATGAGTGATTTATTTAATAAATGTACCCATTTGGGTGAAGTACATATTCTCAAATACATGTTTTCATGTATAAAAACAAACACCAAAATATTTATATTGTGAAGAATGTAAATTTTAAATTCTACAAATGATAATTACATTTAACAATTATAGATACAGTGTTCATATTACTATACTATTATACAGCTCATCAGCCCTAGGTTCAACTTCTCACTTTATAAGTGTCTGTGTTGAATTTGCTTGTTTTCTCTGTGATTATGTGGTTTTATGTCGACATACCAAAGGTATGAAGGTTATATTTGTTTGCTATTGGAAACTGCCCAGTTTAAGTGTGTGTGCCCTGCAATGAACCAGCAGCCTCCTGTGGACTGATTTCTATGGACCCCAAATCCTATCTCTGGCCCACTGTGACCCTACATTGTTGTAAGCTGGTTTGGAAAATTGATGGAATATGCTTACTAAAGAAATTAATATACGGTGTACTGTACCAATCACAAAGGAGAATATCAGTCTGTCTACACAAGGCTGTAGGTATTTTTTACCATGCTACAATCTAAATTCAAAGGTCATAGGTAAAGAAGTTATTATAATATGTGGTTGAGCCATCCTGAGAAGCTTTGCAGAGGGTGTGTGTGTGTGTGTGTGTGTGTGCGTGTGCATGTGTGCGTGTGGGTGTGTGTATGTGTGGCCACCAGAGGGCACTGTAGCTCCCCAAACATCTGAAACACACAGGCGCGGACACAAGTGCCTTAGTACCAAGGCCTTTATTGTGGGGAAACTCTTCCACAAAAAGTATTTCCAACACCACAAGCACAAATACAAATACAATTAAAGCAAACAACAATATTCTTTCTTCCTCTGTCATCTCTCCATCTTCTCTCCTCTGCTCCTCCAGCAAGCTTTGTCCACCTCCTCCTGACTCTGGTTCTCTGGCAGGCAGCTCCTTTTATGTTACACCCAAAAGCACTTCTGGTGTCCTGAAGCTGTGTTTTGGAAGCACTTCTGGGTGAGGTGGGAGCCCGACAAAAAAGGGCTCACCAGTCCCTACAGCACCCCATCGCGGCACCCATGTAAACCCAACAGCACTGAGTCAAAGAACTCCAGTTCCCATGGTGCCCTGTGGGAATCTGTGGCGCTGTTGCAACCCGGGGGAGCTGCCGTGTAGTGGTCTGGGGGAGACAACACCTTGTGCACACAATCTCCCCCAGTCCTTCCAAGACTCCCAGCCATCCCTCACCATAGATAGATAGATAGATAGATAGATAGATAGATAGATAGATAGATAGATAGATAGATAGATAGATAGATAGATAGATAGATAGATAGATAGATAGATAGATAGATAGATAGGCACTTAAGAGCAGAAATTGCACGACCTACAACCCTCCTTAAATTGCTTGGCCTTGAAATGTACTGTGAATGAGTATAAGGAAGGATCCTATCTTAGATTAGGTCATAGAATTAGGGAAAGGGAGTGCAGATTGTTTTGTGTGGAGTGAAGAGGCATGAATATGCAAGCAGTGAATCTTGCATGGAAAAGCTCATTGAAACTGTACGGAAGGAGTCACAAAAGATTACAGTGGCATTGGAGGGCATCCTAACGTGAAGGAGAGACACTGCATTTTACAATGTATTAGACTACCCACACTAGTGATGATAACATGTCAACCAAATAATGCCATAAAAAAAATACCCAAAATGAAAATCAATCAATATATTGTTTTAAAATGTTGTTTTTTTAAATAAAAACACTGAAGGACAGTATGAAAAGGTACTTCAACATAAACGCAGGAACACAATTGAATATTTATAAACTTTCAGTTTTTGTTCAAAGAGTAAAAAGCTAAATCATATTCAACATAAGTTACCAATGTGCTTCACGACTACTGTAAAGCAGAGAGATGTATAAGCTTAAAAAAAATGTAAAAATTAAAATTAAAAAGGGCTGTAGCTTTCACGAACTAAGGTGAAACTTAAACATTCAGGCTGCACACACACACACACAAGCAAAAGTATGATGAGAACACTACAAATTTCAAGAGCTTGTCCAAGCAAACTGGCTTGCGGCTTCTGGGAAAAGTGGTTATTTGAAATACTCCAAAAAGAAATATTTTTCTAGATAAGAAATTGCATTTAGCATACAATGGAATATTGTAAATGTTTGATTATGACAACTGAGTTGAGTTTTCAACAATGCATTAAACTATTGACACAAGTTTTCATGTTTTCATTTTTCAACAGCTCTTCCAATTTAAGGGTGTCCAGTGCAATTGAGTAACTATTGGTTTTCATATAAGGCAAGCTAATTGGAAGATAATGCTTCTCTTTAATTTAAATCCAGAAGTAATTATGCTAATTGTTTTTCATGTTACTACATTCTAGAGTTTTGATTCAAAAATATCTTATGGTGTGGTGTTTACTTAGTCTAGCAAAGATGTGCCTCATTTTAGCACCTTTAAGTAACCCAGCAACAAAGTAAAGGGCTGTGAACAGGAGCTGAATAATTAAAGTAGAAAGGCAAAGAAATGTAAATATCTAATTCAGAATAAAATTCAAATGTGATAAACAGTGTGACACCTATAGAATTCCAAAGAATCACTGTCTGATTCCTAATTCTCTCCCTGTCTGGCACTTTTTCATGCCTTGTGGCCAGTGCTACTGTGATAGGATCTAGCTCTTGTGATCTCTGAATCAACTAAGCTATTTTGAGAATGGCATGTTATGGCCACTGTTTCTTCTTGAACCTTTCCAACGATTCATACAGTATATATAGCATTTTAACCAAAGTATTTCTCTTGCTCCATATCACTCTTGAACATCAATTCAAAAAATCTAATATTTCAGTAAAGAAGTCTGTCCTATAATGCAAAACAAGCATTCTGTCCTATCTTATGTAACTGAAGAATTTTAACCCACATACCATAACACAATGGAAAAGAATCACCCTTTTTCCTTTAACACTAGAAAAATCTAATTATTTTTTCAAGGAACAGTGTTGTCATTTTGAGGCACCTTGCTTGTCTGCTATCCGCTTTTATACTACCCATCTGGCAGAATCTGGCAGGCTTTTATCCTTAATTTACTGCAAAATTTTACCTTTTCAGTTTTTCTAGTTAATTTATTTATATAAAATTGTCTTTCGCTACACACCAAATAAGCAGTGAAATAATCTGATTTGAATTAAATATAGTACAGCATGTTTGTCTGATTTGTAATTTATTCATTATAACACAATCATTATACAGTGTAGTGACCACTGAGATGGAAGTCCTGTGGCACACCCTGAATGATATTTCAGCCTAATAATAATAAACAGCAGTTACTTAATCTAGGAGCTTAATGATATTGATTACTTCACTTTTCCATTTTTCCAGACCATGGGAAATAGATAGATAGATAGATAGATAGATAGATAGATAGATAGATAGATAGATAGATAGATAGATAGATAGATACTTCATTTATCCTCCAGGGGAAATGAAAATTTTCAAGAAACTTCTGGCTTGGATAACGGAGAGCTGCTTCTGCATACAACAAGTGACTCTGTTTGTGGCGTGAGTGCAGAAAGGGCTTCTTTCTCATCACCCTGCCATACAGATGTTCTTTGTGCAGATTGTGCTGAATTGTAGAACAATGTACAAATACACCATCTGCAGCAAGATGTTCTTGCACGTCTTTGGAGGTGATCTGCGAGTTGTCTGTAACTATTCTCACAATCCTGCGCATATGCTGATCCTGTATTTTTCTTGGCCTACCAGACCTGGTTTAACAGCAACTGTGCCTGTGGCCTTCTATTTCCTGATTACATTCCTTACAGTTGAAACTGACAGTTTAAACCTCTGAGATAGCTTTTTGTAGCCTTCCCCTAAACCATGATACTGAACAATCTTTGTTTCCAGATCTTTTGAGAGTTGCTTTGAGGATCCCATGCTGTCACTCTTCAGAGGAGAGTCAAAGGGAAGCACAACTTGCAATTGACCACCTTAAATACCTTTTCTCATGATTGGACACACCTGTTTATGAAGTTCAAGGCTTAATGAGCTAATCCAACCAATTTGGTGTTGCAAGTAATCAGTATTGAGCAGTTACAGGCATTCAAATCAGCAAAATTACAAGGGTACTCAAATTTTTTGCACAGCCAGCATTTATATACTTCATTTATCCTCCAGGGGAAATGAAAATTTTCAAGAAACTTCTGGCTTGGATAACGGAGAGCTGCTTCTGTCAATATGAGTATAAAACAACAAATATTAATGCAAAACAAGTTGCGGCTAGTCTTTTGATGTTCCTCTATAACATGAACACTATTGGTATCACAGTATCAGTAATTGCTGACACTTTCTGCATTTCATCAACACACTTCTTCAGCATCACTGTGACCAAAGCAAGGCACTAACACTTCCATGGGGCGCCATTTTATTACTTTCCTAGAAAGGTCTCTGGCCTCTTACTAGCATCGTAAGATAGGATCCTCCTTCCTTAATGAAAGGGCTGCTGCCACTCAAATATATAGCATATTCCTGCAGATGAAAAGCTAATAAAATAAATAAGTAAAAAGGATAATAGAATACATTGAAAAAAATGTTGATATCTGATATCTCTTGCCCTACATGTATCTTCAGTGCATTTCCTCTATATCCTCATGTGTCTGAACCACCTTTGCCTGGTGCCCCTCTGTCGAGTGCATTCCTCTATCTATCTATCTATAGGCTGTCATATATGATAATACAGTCATATGAAAAAGTTTGGGAACCCTTCTTAATTCTTTGGATTTTTGTTTATCATTGGCTGAGATTTCAAAGTAGTAACTTCCTTTTAATATATGACATGCCTTATGTTAAGTTTGATTACATCTTGCCTGAAGAAGGGGCCTGAGTTGCCTCGAAAGCTTGCATATTGTAGTCTTTTTAGTTAGCCAATAAAAGGTGTCATTTTGCTTGGCTTTTCTCTACATTCATAATGGCTAACATGGTACAACACCCTAGTACTACATGCCTTATGGAAATAGTAGTATTTCAGCAGTGACATTAAGTTTTTTGGATTAACAGAAAATATGCAATATGCATCATAACAAAATTAGACAGGTGCATAAATTTGGGCACCCCAACAGAAATATTACATCAATACTTAGCTGCGCCTCCTTTTGCAAATATAACAGCCTCTAGATGCCTCCTATAGCCTTTGATGAATGTCTGGATTATGGATGGAGGTATTTTTGACCATTCTTCATACAAAATCTCTGCAGTTCAGTTAAATTTGATGGCTGCCAAGCATGGACAGCCTGCTTCAAATCATCCCATAGATTTTCGATGATATTCAAGTCAGGGGACTGTGACGGCCATTCCAGAACATTATACTTCTCCTTCTGCCTGAATGCCTTTGTAGATTTCGAACTGTGTTTTGGGACATTATCTTTTTGGAATATCCAACCCCTGCGTAACTTCAACTTTGTGACCGATGCTTGAACATTATCCTGAAGAATTTGTTGATATTGGGTTGAATTCATCCGACCCTCGACTTTAACAAGGGCCCCAGTCCCTGAACTAGCCACACAGCCCTGCAGCATGATGGAACCTCCACCAAATTTGGCAGTAGGTAGCAGGTGTTTTTCTTGGAATGCGGTGTTCTTCCTCCACCAAGCAAAGCACTTTTTGTTATGATGAAATAACTCAATTTGTGTCTCATCAGTCTAAAGCACTTTGTTCCAAAATGAATCTGGCTTGTCTAAATGAGCATTTGCATACAACAAGCGACTCTGTTTGTGGCGTGAGTGCAGAAAGGGCTTCTTTCTCATCACCCTGCCATACAGATGTTCTTTGTGCAGATTGTGCTGAATTGTAGAACAATGTACAAATACACCATCTGCAGCAAGATGTTCTTGCACGTCTTTGGAGGTGATCTGCGAGTTGTCTGTAACTATTCTCACAATCCTGTGCATATGCTGATCCTGTATTTTTCTTGGCCTACCAGACCTGGTTTAACAGCAACTGTGCCTGTGGCCTTCTATTTCCTGATTACATTCCTTACAGTTGAAACTGACAGTTTAAACCTCTGAGATAGCTTTTTGTAGCCTTCTCCTAAACCATGATACTGAACAATCTTTGTTTCCAGATCTTTTGAGAGTTGCTTTGAGGATCCAATGCTGTCACTCTTCAAAGGAGAGTCAAAGGGAAGCACAACTTGCAATTGACCACCTTAAATACCTTTTCTCATGATTGGACACACCTGTTTATGAAGTTCAAGGCTTAATGAGCTAATCCAACCAATTTGGTGTTGCAAGTAATCAGTATTGAGCAGTTACAGGCATTCAAATCAGCAAAATTACAAGGGTACTCTAATTTTTTGCACAGCCAGTTTTTCATACTTGATTTAATTTCATACAACTAAATACTGCTTCACTAAAAATCTTTGTTTGAAAACACCCCAGTACTCAGATGTTCCTAGGAAATGAAAAACATATCACTGTTATCTTTTTTGTTGAAAGTAGAGTAAATTATTATGCAGGCTGAGAGGGGTTCCCAAACTTTTTCATATGACTATATGTACAGTACCTGGAAATAATGTTAGCTACAATGTGTAACTAACAGTAGAAGACTCATGCACCTAGGAGTAATATGAATTCTTGCAATAGACTTGTAAGTTTAATTTTAGCCAAATTATTGGTAAAAGTCTTAATGCTTACCATGACTCAGTATAATCTTGGTAATGAAGTCATCAGGGTTTGAGGACCATTTCTAAGTGCTGTTGAATAGATGGGAGCCCAGGGCTTATCCCAGCAGTATTAGACAAAAGGAACAAAGTTTATACAGGGCAGTAGATTAGTGATAGATAGATAGATAGATAGATAGATAGATAGATAGATAGATAGATAGATAGATAGATAGATAGATAGATAGATAGATAGATAGATAGAAAAGGAGTGTCTAATCATAGATAGATAGATAGATACTTTCCAATACACATTGTGTACACCTAGGATTTACATCAAGCATTCTCACTCTTACTACTGTAAGTACTATTTAATCCCTGATTTTAATTAAAAAATTACCAACGTTTGTTTTGAATTATGTTCCTCTTTTAAGCAGTGATAGAGTATTTGTGAAAAGGAAATATCAATTGTGCGTTCAATGCTTTTCTAAGATGAGGACTGCTGCCATTGCATTTAGCACACAAAAGTCTATTGTTTCCTTGTTTACTTTCCTCTTCTCATTTTAATTCACATATTTACTGAGCAGGCCTCTGTAGAGCTGAATAAATTATGGTCAGAAGAAAATGGAAGAATGCTGATTAAGATTTCACTCCCTGTTTGCTTAGAAAATGACATTGTTAAAATAAGCAGATGTGCATAATCTTCTGCAACCTGCTTAATACATGTCCAAGTCACAGAGGTGGGAGCCTGCCCCAGCAGTGCTTGGTGCAGGGCAGGAAGCATTTAATTGCAGAGCCCACACTTACATACCACAGGGCAAATCTGGAGCTTCCAGATTGGCAAGGCAGAATGTTTCTGGGCATATGGTAGGAAATCCAGAGTAAAACAATGCAGAGCATGCAGACAACTCATGAACATGACAAGGCAGCAGATTTGAACCTGGAACACTGCCTCTATGAGGTAGTAGTGCTAGTGGATGCCCCACTCTATGTTCAACCAGCATATAGCAGATTTCAATAATCTTCTGTATATAAATTCAACTACTACAGTCTATTTTTTTTATCACCCTGTGGATTGTTTCTGGTATATTAAGTATAGAAATACAGAAAGGAAAAGTATAATGTATCCATTTTCAAGCCCACTTAATCCAGTATAATGTCACTGGGGGAGGAGCTATCCCAGTATTACCTGGTGCAAACCTGCAACCAAATTTGGATTAATCACTGGGAAGACCAAATCAGAGTAAGATTGTTTACTGTGAAATCAGGACAAACTATTAGCTCCAGTGAGTAATACAAATACAGAAATATTTTAATAAATATATTAATTTGTGACAGTATAAAAGCAAGCATGAAAAATGGATATATTTAATTAAAAAAATGATGAAAAGAAATGTTATTGATTGGCTGTAATGAAATCAAACAGTCATATGAGTTGTGCTCTGCTCTGTATTTGGGCGCTTCAGGATCAGAATTTGGTGTCTTCTTCATCGCATGTTCTAATGAAGTCGGCCTGCTGGTAACAGTACTCTGTGAAGTGAATTTAATGACACATATCAAGCAGATTGTAAACAGATTTATTGGCACGCCATCAGTTTGCGTGATGGTGATAAAATGACAATTAATGAAACAATGGAGAACAGGAATGATGTGCTGACCAATAGCTGCAATATAAATAAATTCTACTCAGATAAACACGTTCAATAGATTATCACAAAACGATTATAATAATGTGAGATTGTAATTTTGAGAGAGATCCTCGTGCTGTGAGCTCCTGTTTGCTACTGACTGCCTTCGGCACACAGGTGTAAGGTCCGGCAGGGGGCGTTGCCGACTTGAAGCGTACAAGCGTTTTGTGAGCTTTGATTGGCTGCAGAATGCGAGGGGGCGGGAGCGGCTGCGCTGTGAGGGACTGCAGTGGATCAGCTGAGTGGAGCCCCAGCGGAGAATCACAGCAACGCAAGTCAGCCTAAATCCCGTCCTGTGATCATCCTGCACTCCGTTTCACTATAGTATGGCATCTAGGAGAATGGAGACTAAACCAGTGATAACCTGTCTGAAAACACTCCTCATCGTCTACTCCTTCGTGTTTTGGGTAAGCGAAACCGACATTACGAGAAAGCTCTCGATCTACTCATTACGATTTTGCGTTTTAAAAAAAGATTTGGTGTTTTATTCGTGAAGGTTTATTTAAGAAACGCATCAGCGTCTGTTTTGCCATGCTGCAGAAAAACACAAGTGCATGTTTATTACAGCGGTGATGGAGGAGTCGTCTTGCATTGCTGCACATTTGTTGTTGTTACTGCTGTTGGTTGTTATTATCAGTTTATTTTCAAATTAGCTGTAACAAGTTTGGAATAATATGATAATAAAAGCAATGTTAATTAAAGATTATTTTATGTGTTTGTTCAGTTTACAGCTGACGACCTTTATAGATAAGCGATGTAAATAGCATTCGATGATAATGATTTGACTAAGAGTCCACAATTATAGAATTTAAAATATACGTCTACTTGCTGGATATTTAACAGGCACACACCCAGGAATCCGTCGCCGCATAAAGGCTTTAATAGCGTCGTTAATTCCTTTTTAAGAAGCAGCGTTGTCTCAAGTAGCGGACATGAGACGGCTTCAGACACCTTCCGATAAATACGTCGATTCGATCCAGAGAGAGAGAGAGGTAAGACTCATTTTATCGGATCTTTCGAGTCTTTTATTTTTCTTTGCGCCAGTAAGACGCCGCCCCGGCGCATCTCCGTGTTGCGGATCGGGAGTTTCTACTTTGTAACGGTCGCGCCAGCCTGTTGGGCCACTTTATTTTGTAAAAATGCACCGTGGAAGATAGGCATGCTATTTTGACACGTTTCTAATTGTGGTGAACGCAGCGTATTGCAAGGATTTCTTTTTAATGGTAACCCTTTAAATGCGCACATATCGGTGTGACAGGTGACAGCTTGTGGCTTTTGGATTGGAGGCTCTCGAATTTCTGCCATTCTTCTCGTCTCTTTCGTTATAGTAGATCACAGATGCCCGGTGTATGATCTTATTTGAAATGACAACGCTTGTCATCGCTTACTCAGAGCGGTTAAAAAATGAAATGCCTTCCTCTGTCGTGGTCGCTTTATGTTGCTCTTTTAAGCGAGGTGGTTCTTTGACTTTTGTATTCCAAAGCAGTGGTTTTAAATATTTCACGAAAAACTCTAAGTGAAGGGAAAGCCTGACTGTAACCATCTCTGTCTCTGTTTACGTGCAGGATAACGGTAACCGAAATAAATTACTATTAACCCTGTGGATTAAACAGGCCCTCCTATTCACGTTTCCTAATGAGTTGATCATACTATGCTTTAATGGGAGGTTCTGCATTTCATGAAAATTTCTAACTTGTAATATGTTGAACTCATTTTTTCTTAATGGAAGTATATCTAAAGCATTCTCTTGTCCATTTCTTCCTTTGGGATATGTACTGTGCATTCCATAAGTTGCCATAACAGACCACTGATCCCATTGTAGCCATTCATACTAGCACAGTGTTAAGTGACTGGGTTCAATCCCAAGCCACTGTGCATTTTGCATGTTTTCACTGTTTTGACATGGGTTGTCCTCTGGGTATTTTGGTTTTCTTTTCACATCCCCAAAGACTAATTGGTTAGATTACTTCATTATTTTCATTACGCTTTCCCTGATGGTTAGGATAATTGGCAATATTAAACTAGTGATGTTTAAGTTTGGATGTTAGTGTGAGTGAGTCCATGTTTGCTTCCTGTCTTGAGCCCAATAACCGCCCACAGCTCAGTTATTAAGTGGGCTAGAAGCAGGGGTGGGCAAAGTCTTTCCTGGAGGGCCGCAGTGGCTGCAGGTTTTTGTTCCAACCCAATTGCTTAATAAGAAGCACTTATTGCTCTAGAAACACTTCTGCTTCATTTTAGTTATCTCCCTTATTAAGATTTTGAACCCTTATTGCTTATTTAAGTCTTAAACAGCTGCATTCTTGGTTTTTAATTGCTCCTTATTAGCAATAAGATGCAAATGACAAAAGAAACCAGCAGTTATCCATTTTGCTTGTTACCCTTTACACCTGTGTGTATTTATCAGGCACTATTTGGTTTAATTAAATACTTGGGAGGAAAGAGAAGAGAAAAAAGTGAAGGATTGAGAATTACCCATCCGTTTTACACTTCAAAGTATTTGGATGATATCCTTAGAATGGAAAAAAAAACTAGGATATGAGAATGACTTGACATAGCAGAGTTAAAGCACTAGCAAGCCATGAAATGTAATTATTGGCAAGGATTGTTTTCTAATTAAGCAACTGGGTTGGAACAAAAACCTGTGGCCACTGCGGCCCTCCAGGAATGACTTTGTCCACCCCTGGGCTAGAGGATGATGGATGGTAGGTTGAAGCTAAGTTTGACTGTTTCTCTGGACATCGGCTATATGGGGTTTTCACATTTTAGGAGCAGTCCAGTTTTCCTCTGACATCCCAAAGACTTCTGTGTCAGTTGAACGTGAAATGTTTTAAATTACTTCAAAATTCTAAATTGGCTGTGTATGAGTTTGAATATGCCCCATGATGGACTGGCACTCCATCCAGGGTTGGTTCCGAGCTTGCACCCAGTTCTGTTGGTATAGGCTCCACCCCTTGGTGATGCTAAACTGAGCATATCTGAAAATGGATGGACATTCTCCTACGTCTGTCTGGGTGTTTTCCACATACTCTAGTTTCTTATCGCATACCAAAGATATGTTTTCATTTAGGGCACACTCTCGCCTTGCAGTTCTGACCTCCTGTGACCAAGTAATGGGAGCTTAGACGATGGATGGATGGGTTCTTCTTTGCAGGACAGTGCTTTTCATTTATATGACAGTAACTGGTACCTCTTTTAAAAATGTTTGCTGTGGACAGAGCAGGTTTAAGTCGCTAAGTAACTGGGCTCTAAATCAAACATTATTCAGTGTCCACTTATGGCAAATCATTTAATTTTGCTCAATTCCTTGTATAATGAAATACATGTGTGAATATTTGTCTCATATGTCTGTACATCTAAAGTGTCATAGGGTGGTGTTTACTTTAATGGAGGTGCAATGTATTAAAAAAAGGCAATGGCCTATAAACGTCCCAGAAAACTTCACTGTAAGTTGTGTGAGATAATAGATTGATGAGTGTTGCAGTTCTGATCCATTACAGAGAAGAACTGGAAGCTGCTCATCAGAACAGAAATGTGTATGTTGAGATGGCTGCTGAGGATCTGTTTAGGAGAAAGAAAAACAAAGTCCACAAAATGGCAGAAATTGGGTACAGGCTGTTATGGAGAAACTGTGGAAAGTAGGCTGAGGTGTTTTGGTAGGTTGTACACAACATTGAGGAGGAACCAACTAGAAAAGCATGGTGACTGTCACCAAAAATCAAAAGAAAAGCAGAGACTTAAGGAAAGGCTTAGTGGCACAAGATTTGGATGTGCAGGGGAATGCTGCAGACAGGGATAAATGGAGACGGAGCATCTGGATGGCCAACCCCAACAGCAGCTTCATGTAAAAGGAATAAGGAAAATGGCAGTGCAGTCTCATGGATCTAGCATACATGGTGCAAATCCTATAGACTTTGTGCAAACTCCACATGGAAATTCTCCTCATGGTTGTGTTAGTTTTCTTCCAGGTACAACTGCTTTAACCCCACATTCTCAAATATGTGCAGTTTAGGTTAGTGTGAGATTGGGCTCTGTGATGGACATGTGCCTTGTCCAGGGTTGGTTCTTGCCTTGTCCCCAAACATCCTGGGGTAGTGTTCAGTACCTGAGACCCTGAATTGAGTTATATGTGTTTGAGAATGTTATATTTAGTTTGTTTTCTGCATCCTTGTATCCATCCAATAACACATTGAAGGACATTTTTGGAGGGTTTAATGCCAGCACATTGTGACCAATAAATTGTGTTCAGTGGTGGTAGAAGGCAAAGAGAGGAATAAAGTCAGCGTAAGTACCAGAGAGGGAAACTAACTTTGTCTGAGCCTAAGTCACTGTGTTCAGAGAGGAAATCCCCCACTATCTTCAAAGATTCAAGAATTATGTTTAAGTAGCCCTTTTACAAATGAGAATTGGAGACACTTTACATTGATAATACGTAAATACAAAATAATGACAATACATAAACCTAGCATAAAATAGGACTGTAGTACATATACCAAAATGTACAGACAAGTGTAAAAAAAAAAAAAAAAAAAGACAGGAAGAAACAATTAAAAAACATTATTAAATAAGTAAGATTTAGATTTAAATAGTTTGTGGAGCAAAATATTTAAATGGCCAGGCTCCAAAACTTTTACATCATAATAAAATCTATTAAATGGACTGGTGAAGTACCATGTAAACATTCCAGTTTTGAAATGTGTCGGTTGTTCAATGGGAAGTCACTGCAAATGAGACCACCCCAGGGTAGTCAATAAGTGACACACTTCTGGACATTAGTGGTCCCCACTAAGCTGAGGTCACCAAAGTGAGCCCAAGGATGTCAGGTGTGTGTGAGGGAGTCCTGCCTTGTGCTCAGTGGTCTTTGTTCTGACGGGACAGAGTATCTTGTTAACATCCTGCCTTGTGCCCTGTCCTTGCTAGGTAGACTCCATCATCTCCGCGACCCTTGGGATAAGAAGGTTTAGAAGATTAGATGGGAGTTTGTAGATTGCAGACAGTGATAGTTCATTTTGCCTGATGGTTAGTTTCTTCCAACCCAACTGGGCTAGTTTTGAGCCATGTTTTATTAGCTGTTTATGACAGTGGAAAAAATAACCAATTTGCATAACATTCTTCCAATTTTAAGGGTAAGTGTACTAATTTGCATAGTTGAAGCTCCTCTTTTGATGGAGAAATGTTCTGCATTCGCTCCTCTCTCTCTGCCACACAATGGGTGTGTTAATATAAACTTCATCTGTGTAAAACTGGAGGGGCCCTTGGCACATATTTGAATTTGAGAGAGAATAAATGATGGCCTAATCAGTACAATGATATTCAAGTTTTTTTTTTTTTGTTTAAGGGATTTTGGGCTGTTTGGACCTTGTCTAATCTGGAAAAGATGCCAGAAATATCTGTAAATACTTTTCATGTAGCCTGCTTAAGCTTACTTCATATCCAATTTTTAATTCAAGCGATTTTATTAGCAGTTACCACATCAGCCCTGTTATCCAATCCAATATTCTTTGACTTGTTCTCTGGTAGATGTCTTACTGAAAAGGTATGAGACCATGTAATAGTAGCGAAAAATTGTTTTGAAATATGAGTGGAGCCACATCATTAATTCACAACTCTTTGGCCTTGGACTGCGTGCAGCAATGTACCTCCTAGGGGCGCAATTGATTGTGTCCGCTAGGGGACATGAAGGCCTTCAGGTTTTTACAGTGACCTACAACTATTTTTCCCTTCCTTTTCTTGAGAGATGCTATGCTTTAACTCATTTTGTTATGACTTGTCCTTCATCTTTTCTCTTTTGACAAACGAAGCATTAACCAAAAGGGACACTTGTCATTGTCATCAGTCAGAGCTCAGGGCAGCAAGTGGTAAGTATAAATTGTAATTAATGGTAAATAGCTCTTGTAAAGAATACACATAACTTTTATATGAAGCCCATCACATCAGTGAATAACATCCAGCAATATTTCTTTTCCTGCTTGTTTAAATGGTGCAGAGCACACAGGGAGCAGTGTGGTGCATATTGGATTAAAAGCATAAAAAGACATCTACTGTATAGCCATGCACAAAGAATGGAGCACTCATGACCACTCATTTGGAGGTCCTATTTGCAAGAATTTAAATAGGAACACCTTTTTAAAATGGCTGCATTTTGAGTATCATGCAATTTTCATTCTTTAGGTGATACATACTGTTAAAAAGGGTCATACCAGTAAAGGACAGGGAGCTGGTATGTAGGAAAGATAAGTTAGAGGCTAAAATATGAGAGTAAAGAATTGTTGTCTAGGTTCAGTGGTGGGCCAAATGGTACAACTGTTGTGTTTTTTAATATTTTTTTTTCTTGCCGTTCTTCCAAGTAGTGAATTAAATTAACCCTCAGAAAAGTAGGGCCCTGTCGTTTATATCATGAATGTCTGCTGCTGGTTGATGCTGTCATTTTGGTTCCCCCATTCTTTCAGAGGCTGCTAAACCCTGATAGACACACGTCTGTTAGTTCAGTGCTCCTCTTCCCTTATCTCACCTTAGCCTGACTAAGGATGAGGTGAGGTCCGTAGTGTGTGGGATTCATTACACATTTCCCATGTGATACTGTTTCATTTGCAATATTAGGGTGTTGTACCATGTTAGCCATTATGAATTTATTGGCCAACTAAAAAGATTACAATATGCAAGCTTTTGCGGCAAGTCAGGCCCCTTCTTCAGGCAAGATGTAGAAGAGGCCTGAGTTGCCTCGAAAGGTGTCATTTTGCTTGACATCTCACTATTTGCAATATTGGAAATACACAGAAGAAAGTTAAATTTTCAAAAAGGAAATTTAGGACTTATTGGTGTGTAACCTTCGATTGGGACATGCAGCCTATACGTTTCTGTTTTTCCAAAGTTGAGCATCATCCAAAAATATAATTACCAACTGTAGTGAAGCTCAAATGAAAGGAACAGCCTGTGAAGAATGGACAATCTCAGTATCAGAAGTCCAGTTAGTCATCTTTGTCTCAACGGACTCTGTGCAGGATGTGGACTTGAGTTTTCATCCCAGGAGAGGACTCCATGTGCTGTGAAAGTGTGCTACCTAAGTGAGGTCAACCCAATTACATATACTTCAGTCAAAAAATAATAGAGAAATATCTAAAATGCATTCTGTGGTTAATTTCAAATATTCCACTTCTATTGTAGTGTTGTGTTATCTGTTTCCTAGTTCATACACAACTTGAAATAGAGTTGTGCAATGATGTGCATTTTTAAACAATGAACTGTTGTTGAATTTCTTGTGTCAAAGAAGGAACCCATAATGAACATTCATAAATTGTTCAAAATGTATATGGAGGCAATCCTGTTGATAAAAAACACTCTAGCTGGTGGCCTTCAGCATTGTGGGTTCTGGGTTGAGCTCATTGATGTACCTCACTCTGGTTGGCCAATAACAGCAGTCATTCTGCTGTTGCTTCCAGAAAGGTGGACATGCTGTTGTATTTCACCGGCATAAGGCTTTGAAAATCTGGCAAATACATCTGGTTATGCTGTAAGTTTTCTGTAGTAAATTATCAGCAATAAAAACAGTTTTTAACTTTTATAATATTATGAAGGCTAGGAGACTCATTTATTTAGAATGCTTTGATGAAAATGAAAACCTCCTCTTCTCAATGTATAGTTGCGAACCAGTGTTCCCATTATTCAATGATCATTAAAGCTTTTATCAAATCTACCTTATGTGTCACCTTCTCCAACTCATATAATGTCCAGCTTAGGTCCTGCTGATAGCTCAAGTCCCTCTGGTCCCTCACTGATTTTTCTTTAATTATTCCACTGTATTTAAATAAGTACATTACTTTATTAGCCTCTGAATGTATACTCCTTGGTGAACTTCGCTCAATACGGTACTGTGCTTCTTGTGATGTTACATGCTAAAACTAATTCTGCCCGCTGCCTATGTATGGCTAATGCTAAATCCTTAGAGACTTTAAGAAGCAGTGACATCTCTAAACATTCTTAGTCCTTAGAGATGCACAGAATAGAAATTACTTTTTGTTTTTGAGTCCTTATTTGTGATAAACTGACTGGTTCTTTAAAACATGCGAAACTTGGATTCTGTAGACTGATATTGACAATACAAACAGTAAAAATACAATGGCAGATGGTACTGGACCTCCTGCCTCCAATGACATAGTATCGCTCAGATCTAAAAATGGACAACTCTGTGCCATTTTGCTGGTTTCCTAGCAACAGCTTTTGATGACACCATAGCACAAGAAATGAATTTTGGGGTATCAACTTTAAAATATTTTAGCTGGGTTTCAGAGCAAAATGAAAAGGTACTCGGAAGCAACAATTGCTGCTATTTTATTTTTGTATATTATGTAGGAGTGAAATCAATAGTTCATGTTTATTTCCAAATACCAGAAAAGGCTTTATTTTGATCAGGTGCTGAAATGCTTTAGTGTTTATACTGTACCACCAGGTGCATCTGTACCACAGCTAGCTGTCTCTAGTGTCAAATTTCTTAAAACACCTTCAAGGTTTAAACTCTCAGCCAGAGTAGGTTACAGTGATCGAGAGTGTGGGTGTAGTAAGCTGTCCAAAAGAGACATACTGCTCAGCCTGCAACAAGAAGCCTAGCCGAACCTACCACTTTGCCCGTATTTGTTTTTGGATAGACTCAAGTGTCAGACAGAACAGACAATATACTCCTAAATCAAATTCATGTGAATTTTGAGGCAATGAAATATTTGGAGGCTCCAACTCCTCTGAGCTGATAAAGCTTCATCCATTTCAGACTCTCTTATCCTTCAATGTTCAGGTGGTATACAGAGCCATGCCTCATTCCACTCTAAGATGCATAGAGCTCTTTTAACCAGATACTGCCTGTAGCTTGGCAAATTAAGTTAATAATTATCTTAACCACTTTATTAGTTAAATCTGGTGCTACTTGTCTAATTCAGAGTTGACTCCTCTCTCGCACTTCATGCAGCCTCATAGACTTTAGTCACCTGAGAATCTTAGATTTAGTGATCAAGTGAAAAAATGGCTAGATCTAGCACTCTTACTGTTCTTCATTACTGTTTTCTCAGTGATGGGTACATAAATGCCTATGGACTCGGAAGGAGCTCAACACCAGTTCTCAATCATGAGTTTGTTGACTTTGTCCAAGGAGCAGTAAACTAATTAATTCTGTTCATATGAATTTTGTGCATGGCAGGAAAAGGGAAATAAGGTTCTCAAGGCCTCATTTTGTAGCCAAAAGTGCATAGGCAGCTCATTTCACAACACACTTGTGAACTGGGAATGAATAACAAAACAATGCAATTTGAGAGAGAGCATGTGCAATCAGTATTTGAACGGTATCAGCACGGTTGTCTCCCGCTTCAACTGGTGAACTCTTAATTTGAAATGCATATTGCCAAGGCCTTTCAATGGGGTTATATTCTGCCAATATTTTTTAATTTGGTATTTGGCAATCCAAGTGTAAGTTCTCAATCAATGAATCTGTTTTAAGCTTAATTTCTAACATACACCTTAGGGCCAGATCAGATTGAAGAGAGGATTTTCATATAAGAGCAAAAAGAAGATAAGATGTAAGGATTAATTAACAGAAAATCATTACTCTTTGCTTCATTCTGTTGATCCAAAGAGGAAGTTGGGCTTTAATTCCCTACAGACAACCTATTCAGTTTCTTTTCTGAATAATGCAATGATATTTATTTAATTTATTATGATGTCAAAATGTCCTTTTAATCCTGGTAGATAAAACCAAAATCACAGTTACAGTACCAGCTTATTAGATGAGTTGGGTAAACTGAAAGTTGTTGTCTTGTTTACAATTTATTTTCTCTTATCTGTGTGGCATTTTCACATTTTCTTTGCCGGTTTTTCTTTCTTTTCATAACTCATTATCAGTGAGTTGCCCCCATGTGGGAGTGCCTGTGTATGGAGAGGCCTGTGATGGATGATGCTTCATCATGAGTTTATTCCTGTCTTGTGATCAATGCAGCCATGGTAGGCCCTGTACGGGATTAAGTGAGTTTTAAAATGTTATGTTAATCTCTAAAAGGTGTTAGTAAATTTTGTGTTTGCCATCACTCCTTGGATTTCATTGTCATTTCACCATGTTTCATTGTCCTTATTGATATCTAATGGCTCATCCTCTTTTCAGAAGTGCTTTCTGAAGAGAAAGTGTTGATGGTAGCACTCTTTCAATCCCATTTATATGGAGACAGTATCACAGTACATCCACTTCTTATTAGAGAAATCAGTTTATAGATTTGCCAATTAAATAATGTTAACTATTTTTTTGGAAAACAGCATATTACATAAAATGCATGGAAAAGTGACATCTTGGTCTGCATTTTGAGCCCACATAGACAACACATTCAGCTGTAGATTTTCTACATTTAGTTCAGCTACATCTTAATGTTTCACTACCTTGGATTTCTATTTGTTGTTCTCAGAGTTGCTTATTTTTTGTTTTCTAATCAACTATTTGCATAAATAGAACACTGCAGGATTAGTGAGGTATATGCCAACAGACAGGCAGAACTGTGAGTAGTCTGTGGTTTATGTATTCTTCACAGATGGCTTGAATAAAATGTCCACCTCCCTTGTACCTTGTCTGTGTCAATGAGGTTAAATGGATCACAAAATATGAATTGTTGGCTGAGTTTGGAACATGAGCCTGAAGAGTCGTGCTGAATAGGCGACTCTAAGATCAGTATGTCTTCGAGCTGCTTCCTCCATTTGGTTTATTTCAAAGCACTTCTACTTTGGATTAAGTGACTTGCTTGAAGTGGTGAGAGAGCCAACTGTGCGATTTAAACCTGAAACTTTTTTTTTTGTTATTTTTATTGGGGCAAGATGGGTTACTTTGGTAAGTGTGGATTGAAGTGGTGAGGCTGCAGGATAGTGACGACAAGAACTGGGTGAATGTAATGCATCTGATTACAACCAATATGTCGCGTATGGGGTTGCTAATAAAAGGCTGACCAAGGGAGCAAAATCATCATTGCACAATTGTGTGAAAACATAAATGGGGATCCAGTGTTCATTCAGCAGGACATTTTGAATGGTGTAGGGTACTGTGTAACACTATGGTGAGCAGGCAGGCTGGTGTTGATTCTTGGAGTTTTGAGTTCTTCCACCAGGTCAGTACTAGACCAGTGTTGTCACTGATTTGCTCTTTTCTGCCAATATATATGGAAATGGCTGAATTGTTTCATACCACATTATTTTTTGTTTTTTAAAGTTCCTACATTTCGCTGCTAAAAGACAGAAAACCATGACAGTTCTCCATTAAGGAATGCTAATACCCCTTCATCTCAATGTGCTTTATTAATGAGCAAGTGGAAAATGCAGAAACCATGGAACAAGATAGTGTAAATGTTTAGAAAGATTCAACCCTGTATGCTGGTAAATGTTAACAAAGATTCAACCCTGTATGCTGCAACAGGTGTACAGTCTTGCTTTATTGTTAATCACTTTAATATCATATGCACTTTAACCCTTGAGTTCTTCCCTAAAGTGTATATTCAGTTTTCCTACCTCAAAATGCCATTTAAATTCACGTCCAACTCCATAGTCCACTTTGAAATTGAAAATATTTAAATGAAGGTGTCAAAATTAAAAAATAATGTTCACCTACTCACTAACATGTTTTGTGTGCTACTCGGATTTGTTATACGTGGATCTTTTGAAACTGAATCTGTTCATGCGTGGAGAGAGGCCTGCCGAGAGAATAAACGAAGTATTGGATGAGCGGCGCCTTCCTCCTCCAGGTGACAGATGGCATACTTTTCACAATCAGTCTAATGTGCAGCACAGTATCATAAGGCTGTCCATGGGTTCAATCTTTAAGTAAAAAGATTAGGGCATCTTCTGGGACTAATCTTGTTTTTTTTCTCTGCGTCATCCCTTTATTCCTGCTCCACATTTCTGAGAAGTGGTGTAAACAACCATTTAAATACCCTCTGACTTTAAAGATTTGTGTTTTTACTTACATTGAGCCAATTTTTTTTTTTCACATTTCCACAGTCCATTTCAGAATTTTGTTTTCTTTAATGACAAGTTCCATTTTTCTGGTTACTATGTGGGGTTTTTATTACACTGATGGATTATTTTATTACTCTGACTACAGTTCAATATAACACTGAAGGTGTTGACAGTTGCGTCTCGCTGTGAATGTGAATGTGTTTTGTTCTTTTAACAGTTCTAATGTGCACTTGTGTTTGATAGAGATGGAGGGTTGCCCTCCACATAGTGAGAGATGGGTTTCTGGAAAGCCATTCTTTCAAGTGTTTTCAGGTGGCTTGACTTTTGATGTTAAAAAACAGAAATAAACAATGTTTTCATATGCTGTATTTCATGGAAAGGCAAACCTAACTTGAACCTGTAAACACTGTAAAACCAATTTCTCCTACTTACTCTGTTTAACCGATCTTCTTCTCATTTTTATTATTAATATTCGTATTATTTATCCATCTTATAACCTGATTTTTTTTTTGTTCAGGAATAGTGTATTGTTATTATCAAAACTATCTTTATTTCTTTATATCCAAGGCAGCTCACAAGATCATGAGACGTTTCAATTGTTTTTAAATTGGTGTACTGACAGGTGAAGGGCCGTACAGGCATCCATGCAGTAAGTCAGAGATGTGTACTGAGGCAGCAGTGTTGAGTTTTACTGTACACTATGAAATATTTCTTAGTTGTTTTGGGGGCAAAAAGCCACCGATTGGTCAGGGCTTCCAGCGTCCATAAATTGGGTCCGACAATATATCTGTGGAGAAATTTGTGCATGTCTGTGAACCAGTATGATCTGTCTAAATGGTGGTTTTGTTGAAAAACTTGTGTTTTTAAATATAGCAATCAGTGGTGGAACTACATTTTTAGGGCCCTGAAACTTGAACTGGTATGGGAGCTCCCTTTGCAACCAACAACAAGGTCTGGGAAACCACTGTTATCCTCTTCAGTGGGGTTGTTCCACAACAGATCAACATAAATTTTGTACATATATAACCAGTACATCTCAGATATTGATTAAAATTGCCATAATGGATTATCTCATATGTCAGATTTCCTGTGCCTTATAGTTTTCAAGTTAACGGGGGGTGAGAATTAGAGTCACTTCTCGTGTGCATCTGGGATTGGGAGCCCTGAAGCTTAAGCTTCATTAGTTTCATAGTAGATCCACTCCTCGTAGTACAAATAGACCCATTAAAAAAATTAACAAATAGTCTAAAACTGTTAAAAGAATGTATACCTACAATAACTGTTTACCTTTGATAATTTATGTACCATTTTTCTGAGATCACATGTAGATAAGCTTAGTGTCTGTGATGTTGGACTACTCCACTTTTGACTCACTGCAATATGTGAGCAGTCAAAAAATCTACCTGTGCCTCAGTGTTGAAATATATAAATGGTTGTATAGCGCATGTGCAATCGCCTGAGTAACTTGACAGCGTCCCAGGGAATAGTTGGGGAGTCAACTCAGCAACCCCATTAAATGTGTAAACTTACGTACATAAGCAAGGCACTGCATAAATATAAATAAAAAACACCAAAACTTGGCTCTCTCAAAATTTCTCTTAGGACAGTCTTTTCATTTAGCTCATGTCTAGAATGGATCAGTTTTTGGTAGCTCCATCCTGGTAGACCCGATTCTAAGAAATGACGATTCCTTCTGGTGCCGGCTGACATTTATAAGGCTCTGACTGGAAGAGGCGGGGCCTTCTCTGTATGTGTCATGTGCCTTTTATTAGGCTTCTTCTTGAAGCTGTGGAGGAAGAGACAGAGCACTTAGCGACTGTGCCCCCTAATGTCCCAGAGTGATGTTAACTGCTTGATTTGAGGCCTGAAGGTGATCTTCAAGCACCCATGTGTGATAACATGTGGTCTGTGAGTTGTATTTGATACCAGCATCAGTTAAAATAAGAGATGTGAATGAGAGAGCACACTGTGAAAGTTGCATACGTTTAAATAAATAGACCATCCTGTTTGTTGAGAATAGGCAACCCCAGGCTGGTCTTGTGTCAGTGTCTTCAGGATTTGTCTACACCAATTCCTTAATTAGAAACCATTTACTACTTTAAGTGTCACATGTTATGTAATTAAGTGGCTCAAATCCTGCTTTTATTCTTCCAAAGCAGTGTTTTCTACCAGTTTGTATTTGACTTTTCTGAGAAAATCAATAAAATGTCCCACAGAAAAGTGAGTATTCCCCTTCAATTCTTAACTTTTTTTCTCTCTATTTCTTTGTAAATCTTGTATTAAAGCAGGTTCTTTACAAACAAACGTAATCATTGTAAATATTAGCTACTTAATGTTTGGCTGTATGTTTATTTGTATCTCACTTTTTGTTGGTTAGCATTGCTGCCAGAGCTGTGGTTTGGAATTGAAACCTGGAGACTGACTGTGTGGAACTTTCAAGGATTTTCTCTGCAAAAATTTTACACTGGCGGACTATCGAGTACTACTGGTGTTAGTGGGGCTGTACATGAGTGTCACTTCATTCAGGGCTTTTTCCCATTTTACCCCTGGTACTGCTGAAACAGACACCTGTTTATAGTGACCTTGAATCATTTAGGTAGTTTCTGAAAAGATGGGTCAATTGATGCTTTACATCCAAAATGAAAAGACTCCTGTGCACTAAAAAGACATGCAGCAAAAGTCATCCTTCTGGATATTATAAACTAGCTGCTTTTGGTCTTCGGGACAAAAACAACCTGAAGACTCCCAGCAGTTTTATTATATGTGTGAACTTGGCGTCGGCTATCTCTTAAGAATTACCCAGGGCAGAGGACATGGACTCCCCTGTGCTTGCTGCTCCACTGGCTTTGGTCAGAAGACACTGGCGATACCATTTCTTAGCCATATCGCTGGCATATCAGTCTTATTGATCTTTGACTCAAAAAAATACCTCCAGATAGACAATGTTTTTATTGAAAACTTCAAGCCTTGCCCTCCGTTGCTGAGGTATTTCATTTGCACATTGTTGAGCCACGCCAATTGCTTCGTTTCAATGTTGTATCTCTTCATCTGAGTCATTAGCATGACATTGTTTTTGAATGGCGGAGTTTGCTGCACACGGGTCTTTCGTGGCGAGAAGTGAGGTGCATGCAAGCACCGAAAAAATGTAAAAGTGCATACATGCGCCATCTAGTAGTTGTGGTTGAGTGTGAGCAGAACGGACTGTTCCATACACATACAGACCCACACAGGTCTTTCGTTTATAGATGTCTAACACATACAACCCATTTTTTTTGTGATTCCTGAGCTTGCAGACTGGTTGTGGTCTGATTAACTAAGAGGTTTAGTGAACAGCAGGGACTGAATTCAAATGCAGAAACTGCTTTTAAGGAGAACCTGCAGCTACAATGGCACTTTCAATAGTACAGGTGTCTTCCCTTACTACCAACAGTCGTTTTTTGCTTTTCACTTAGGAAGAAACCTCCGCAGAGGTTCAAGCTACCATTGTAAGATGGGAGTCAAATTTCAGTAACAATGAGAATTAAATGCAGAAAGCGCTTTAAAGTGACTGATAGGATTAATCTTTTTAATGCTTAATGGTGCATTCATGTTGTAATATATATCTTTATTAGCCGTTTGTAACCCTTGAGCCTCATTGTCATAATGATCATATCCCTGTTGTACAATAAGGCACAAAGGAATATTCTCCGGTTGCATTTCTACCAGCTTAAACGTTCGCCTTTACTTTGTGACCTCAATTAGCACACTTAATTTGGTTCCAGAGGTCAGAGCTTTAATCACCATTAACTGAGTCATTACTACTACTGTTATTAATAATAAAACTACTATGGAGAAGAGTCATGTCTTACCTAGTGTATATAACAACACTTTAATGCACAGTTGAAAGAAGCCTAAGGTATGAATCTGAACCTAGGATTGTTACTTCTTCTGATTTACATTAGTGACAAAGATTTAGATTTGTTTAGATTTGTTTAGATAGTAAAGTAAACTAAAGTAGAATTTATTTAGTAAAGTTGTGAAATTTACAGGTGATACTAAAATTGGAGCAATGATGAACACCGAGGAGGCAGAAAAAAAAAATCAGAAAGACTTGGGCAAACTTTAGAAACGGGCAAACATTTGGAAAATGCAGTTTCATGTAGAAAAGTGTAAAGTGTTAAACTTGGGCAAAGGGAACGTCACTTATAAATAAAAGATGAGCTAAAATGTTAGGTTATTTTTTTTTTTTTTATTATAAATCAAGGGATGTTCTGCTCAGACTATATAATGTACTACTGAGGCCGCATTTGTAGAATTCTGTGCCATTCTGATCACCACAGGAAAAGAAAGACATAGCAGCACTCGAAGCTGTTCAGAGGAGAGCAGCCAAGTGCATTCAAGAATTTACGGGCCTGTCGTACTCTGACAGACTCAAAGAATGAAACCTGCTTAGTCTGAAGCAGAGGAGACTGCGTCGAGACCTGATGCAGATCTTCAAAATTCTCAAAGAGATCGGTGAAGTAGATCCAGCAGAATTCTTTGGCTTTGGTTAATTAACAGCTGGTTAGGAAAAACAAGAAGCATTTAACAGCAGAGGATGCAGCTGTTTGAGAAGTAAGTAAGGTTTTGGAATCTTAACAAGTGTGTTATCTAAACCGAAGCATAAAAATGTTGATGAGGCAATTATTGCTTCGGCAACAATATTTCCCTACTAATTAGGGAACTGGCTTCAAATAAAAATCTGTGGCTATTGCGAGCATTCAGAACTGAACTTTAGCACCTCTATAGTAACATAACACAGTGATCCACGAATGAAACCATATAGAATAAGTAACAATCCCCTACTCACACAATGCCCAACTCTACTAACTCAATACATCATCCTGAGTCAGAAGTCGAGAGATGACTAGTAAATGAGTACGGTAAGGGAATATGTGAAGAGATATGTTTAAAATAGGCAGGAGCCTCAGGAGAACATGCAGTTCTGCTTGAGGTGAAAAGCATGGTAGATTGAGTAATAAAGGATCAAGACATGTAACGTAAAAAACACACAAAAAAGAGCTAAAAGTCAACACCAGAAAATCGATACACCAGACAAAACCAAATTGCTAAGCTAATTTGTAACCAAGAAATTGAGAGCAAATTGATCAAGAGCAGACGAGACTATTAGAGAAATTTACTGGGTGTTTTCATAATCTAGGACAAATGAAAGGTGCACTTCATTGTCCTTTAGACTAGTGCAATGATTACTTCACACCTCGTGCACTCCTGGGTGCCCCAGCATAGCAACGTGTGGAAAGTGAAAGTGAATGTAAAAATAAAGGATAGCATCTTCAGTGCCAAGCAGAGAGCTCTTAATAGTGCAAATAGGAGCTGAAGAAAAATTTGAAGCAATTTACAATTGTACAGTACAGGCGGTTAGGGTTAGGGAAATGCGGCTTCCCAGTGTGTTCACAATCCAGGATTTAAAGTGCCGAATATACACAGTCCAGGTCTTCATAGATTCACATGATATGCAATTGATTTGTAAAGCAGAGAGCTCCAGGAATTATTATAAAATAATGATCACTAATTATCCCCTGGAGTTCACAAGCATGAAGCAAAGATGAGCCCTCCTTCTAGGAGGCCAAGACATGGAAGTGTCTGCTGGTGTGAATGAAGAGGTTGTGTAGACAGATCTTAAAGAATAAGAGTCCTGTGATGTCGTCTTAAGTAGATATTCTTGAGTGGAATATCTACTGAAAGAATAGGGGACAAACTTTTTAAAAAAATTTTTTGAAATTTTGTGAGGGGTGAATTGATAATATGGGTTTTTATAATAATGCCAGTATTTCTGAAGTGGAAGATTCCTCTGTGCCTTTTCACACATCAAAGCTACTTTATAAATCTTCTGGACAGTCCAATTGCTTTTCTTTTAATAGTTTATAGTTAAACCCAGCATATCCTCTCTCCCACAGTGTGAAAAAAGCAAAAAAAGAGTTGTAGGTGCTGTGTTTTAAATTTTGGATTATCTTTACATTTAGGTGTTCATTAGGAATTTTACAGTCTCTAATTAGACTTTTTTTCATATACAGTATTCTAATGTCTAACACTGCAATTTTCATCTATACATCTTTTAAGAAATAATTGTAATGAGCACTGGTAATTTCATCATTAGAAATATTGGAATGGTACTGTCAGTTGGGATTTTTTGACACCTTAAAGTTTTACTGCAGACTTTTTTCTCCTCTTGTTTAATGCGTTTCCCACCTGGATGTGCATTTGCTATTTTGGAAGGCAGTTTTTTCCTTTTTGGTAGATTTTTGTTAAGTAGACAACTTGCTCGTGCATCACTCATTTCCCATCAAGTAAGCTGTTGCAGTGTTCTTCATTGATATTTAAGTCTATTTAATTATAAATCAAGCAGCTTACTTTATGTAGGTCATGTTGCGAGCATTGTGGATTCCTGGCAGTTGCCAGCCATGTCAGTTCATTGTGAAGAGCACATCAGGAGAGCTCCGCATATGGCTGTGTCTGGGAAGCTCGACTGCTCTGACCTGCTTTTCATGCAGCTTTTGGCAAACCACTTGCAGTGGGTTTCAGAGAAACTTTAAACAAAAATTTGCTGTCTGCTAAACAGCTCTCAGTTGCATGCAGGCATGACTTTGACGGGTATCTCAAGGGGCTTGTCTATCAGAATAAATTCTGTTAAAAGATTTGAATGGCTATGTTGAAAAGAAATCCACTTCTTCAGAGTCTGGGCTAGTGAGACTGAGTCTCTTAAGGCCGTAGTGGCTACAGATTCTAGCAATGAGCACATAATCCTTGCATGTTGCTGAGCTCTTTGTTTAATTTAGATTTCTGGCTTACCAGTTTCCACACTTGCTGTAGTTTGGAGATTTGAAGACTGCAGTGATTAGCTGATGTAATATGTGTGTTATTGCAGTGATAGAATACATTCACTCTTAAAATACACACACTTGATTTATATATAATATATATGTGTGTGTGTGTGTATGTATGTGTGTGTATATATATATATATATATATATATATATATATATATATATATATATATATATATATATAAATTATGTATATACTAATGGATTATTTTTATCTCGACCACACCTTTCCAGGTCGATGAATAGGTTGTAGTGGACCATTGCCATGGCCTCCATACTCCCCTGATTTGACACCCCGTGATTTCTGGTTATGGGGTATGGTGAAGGAGCGCATGTATAGCAGGAAAGTTCATGATATCAATGACCTGAAGGACAGAATACGGACTCTGGTATCATCTATTCCCTATAAAATGTGTGTCTGGACTTTAAATGGTAATGTTGTTTGTTGGTTTTTGTGTGTTGAACATGATGGTGAACAGGTTGAGACATTCCTGTAAATTATCTTGTACATGTGAAGTATTTTTGTAAATAAATTGTTTCCGCTATTCAAATGTTAACATAATTTTGACTCACCCTGTATGTATATGTATGTGTGTGTATATATATGTATATATATTGTGTATATATGTGTGTGTGTGTATGTGTGTGTATATATATATATATATATATATATATATATATATATATATATGAGAGATGATTTTTTTTCTTTGTTGTTTAAATAGTGATAAAATAATTAACTCTGCTGCATTAACAGTTCAAGAAGTCTGGATTTCAGTTCTGAATTGGTCACTGTTTTTTTGTGGCATGTGGACATTCTCTCTGTGTCTTTGGAGAACTACAGATTAGATTGACTGCTGGACTGGGTAAGGGTAAGGAATAGTAGTAGTTGTACTAACTTTAGAGTATTTACAAGATACCATTCATTCTTACATGATTGTCTAACCAATATGAAATACATCTCCACTTCATGGTGCGATGTTTTGAAAATCATTTTGCCCAAACGTATCTTTTGCTGTACATTATCATCATCTTAAAAATGCCTTCTTACACTGCAAAACAGTGTCAACAAAATGTTATCAAAATCCTGGAAGGAAAAAAACGCTGATTGCAACAAGTCCTGTCTAAATCAGGAATTCCCTGCTCAATTTGTAATGAGGACACAAACCATAATAAATTGTCCGGTATCAATGTTTGTTTTTTCAAGTGCAATACAAAGTGTGTGGAGTATGGTAGAGTGCTGGGAGTGTGCGTGATTGTGCCCTGCTTTCACTTAATAATCATTGGATATGCATATAATTGGATTGAGTGGGTCTGAGATTAGATAGAAAATTGATTTTGCCCTTTTTAAGCTGTTTATCGGAATTTAAATCATCAGCCATAAGCAGACGTTATATTTAAGGACAGCTCATTAGTTTAGAACACAAATAAAATGTATACTGCGTGAGCTATAGTATAATACTCTGTATGTAGACTGACGGCCAAAACCAATCCAGTTGAAAAAGGGTTAACTACTGTGTGGGGTGTGTGTGTGTGGTCTTTCCGTGCCTCGCCCCTTTCCATTGCTACCACTCTCCTTTCACACTAGATCTCCAGCTTTGCTTCTTTCAATCTAGTTACAAACTCACGTAGGTGTTATGTTTTATGCGACGGTAGGTTGGTACAATGAGTGATATGAGGGCCCTACACAGGCAGCAAAAGGGGTGCAGGCAATGAGGAAGTGTTTCACAAAGAAACAGACTTCAGATCAGAGCAAGAACTACCTCTGATTGCTGACCATACATTTGACATTATGTCTTCACCTCTTCTGCTGTCAGGAATTATTGTCTGTTTTTAATTGGGGTTGCTTAATTATGGGATAAGTAAGTAATTTGTGTGATTAAATATCTGATTGTGAAGGTTTGATCTGAGCAATTTTGTGTGCCATCGATCTCCTCCAAATACACCTGCTATGTTTCTTCTCTTTGATGACGTGAGTTTGCATTGCAGACTGTTTAGTTACCAGCTCTAGTTAATGCTCTTTTAGCCTGACTGGGCTAAAGGGGTACTCAAGTTTGGAGTGCTCATGCTTGAGAGTGATGCATGACTTTCCATCCGGTTATTATATATGAGAAAAGTAATGAAGGTGGGCAACAATAATTAAACCAAAAGTAAAAAAAAAAAAAAAAGTGAATGCTTTGGGACTTCTGTGGCTTTTTGATAAGATCAGACAGGTGCTAATGCCTCAGCTAAGATTCTGCATTGATTCCCTGCAATGCTGAACTGGATAAAAAGGTTAGAAACTAGAAATTTTTTAAGTCAAAAAGACAGTTCTTTGCAATATTTTAAAACTTATTTAATATTTATTATTATTTATTAATTAATGTGTCTTTGTAGAGAGTGACATTTACATCTTTAACTTTCTGACCCCATACTTTAAAATTGTGATATCCTGCTAAGTGTCTTGGGTCACTAGGACTGAGGGAATGGTTTGGACTACTTTCATTGTTCAGTTTTTCTAACCAGGATCTGAGATATAATGTCATTTAGCCATATTTTCGATTCTGCAGTCAATTATTAATGTTACTTCATGAGATTTTTCTTGTCCTAGAAATGTAGACCCTTTATAAAGAACACAAAGTTAAGAAAATCAGGAAAATTAGCAAATCTTTTGTCATTTTGTTTCATTTGGAAAACATTGATTTATTCTGTCAATTGCTTATATTATGGAATACACTAGCAGTCCCTCAAATACAAAACTAAAAATAAAACCCTCTGTAATTTCTTTGCACTCATTATGCTGAGAGTCTCTCACCAGGGGTGATTTGCTGATATTTAGAAGTGTAAATGTTTCTAATTAACCATTTTAAAGTGTAAATAAAAACACTGACAATTTCTTGTTTTAGCTTTTCAAAATGATCTGCCACTGCCAAGTCCTGCAAGGGTTATGAAAGCAGTGGCTAAGCTGAGAGTTCCTCAAGATCCAAATTTTTCTTTACTGTCCCCTTGAGTTTCTGCATCTGCTCTTTGAATGTTGCTTACCATTTATATTAATTGCATGTGTAGCAACATTTTTACAGATCAGTGAATGAAAAGATAAAATTCTGAAATATGTGTTGTAAATTAAAGTAAAAATTTATTAGGGTAAGTTATGTTTTTTTTTTAATGCATGCCACAGATAATTCCTTCTTGGGATGCAAGCATTCAGCTTACAAAATCTAGAAGGAGCAACCAGCCTGCTGATCTAAAGGAGGATTCCTGTTGCCTAAACTGTTGTCATCACCTTTGACTGCATACTTACAAATCTGACCAAACCTCTTTAAAGACTACATATGTGAACCCTCCCAATAGATGTTACCTTCCCAAAGATCACAAATACAAGTACCGCCAAGCAAAAAACAAGGGTCATCTTGCTTAAAAGGTGTGTGTTATTATTTGTGAAAATGGTGAACTTATCACATCTGCAGGAAGCTCACATTTTGGCTGTTTTTCTTTTCTAAAGTCCTTGTCATGAATTAATGTCTGCATAGACTTTGACTTTGCCTTTTCCCCAAGTACCTTAGCACAGACAGATTTAATTTCTATGGGATGAACTGAAGTTTAGTTTAATTTTTTTTTTTTGTCATCAGTTGCTAGATGGGGTTAGCTTAGCAGTGTTTATTTACACCCAAACACTCATTTATGCTGCATAATACACATATAATTTAAGTATGTATGTTCATGATGTATAGCAGCAGCAGCAATGTGTATGTATATATTAAATTTACCACGATAACATGCAGCAAATTCACTTAAGCTGGCATTTAAGTCTTCAATCTGCCTCAAGAATTATTTAAAATATGGAGAGGTAGAGGAAGAGACAGTGAACGTGGTAGGGATGAGAATGGCGCCCGTATGCATGCGCCACATGGCCGCTGCTGAGAGTTGATTCTACAATAAAATAAAATAAAAATAAAAGAGGAATAACCCTGGACGTCAATCATCACCCTGAAAGCAGATAGTAGACATCACGTAGTAAACGTGTACCAAATTTCAGGTCAATAGGTCAAACGGTATGATTTAAAATCCTGAACAGACAAATGAACAGCCCCGGTACTATATTATATATAAAGATATACATCATCTTCTGTCTCCTCCATTCTGTGTGATTCTACACATCCTGTAAAGTGAGACCCATATTTTACATATTGACTTCTTCAAACTCTCTTTCACCTCCATCTTGATGCACATCTTCTCCCAATTATCCTCTGCCTTTTGATCCACTTGCACAAACCATCTTAGTCAGTTTTTCCTCCTTGTAACACCTATGGCCTCCCACCAAATCTCTCTTAATTTAGCATTCATCTTCATCTCATTCTGTGGCACTCTGTACATCCATTCTCGTTTCTATTCTTTCCAGGTTTATTTATAAGTAAAGAAAAAGATATTGTCCTTCTCAAAATGCATTCTCTCTTTAGCAATAATGTTGTCAAAAGTCTGCTACTCCAACAAATGATGACCACCCCCTGTTTAAGCTATCTTTTATACATGGTTGCCGGAACGAGAGGAGTTAAGGGCAGAGCGGAAGTGATGTCACTCCTCTTCAGGCAAGATTTCCTCCATTGTAAGGACAGGAGTGGGAGACATGTTAGTGACCCCTGACAGGTATCCGTCATGCACGCACTTGACTCGTATATTTGACAAAAAATATCTGTGTATATAATATCTGTATGTGTAGATGTGTGTCCTTAAATATGTTTGAATAATATACAGTGTATATTTATATAATGGGATTAAGCAGGTTTAATATTTTATTATGTTTTATACCTGTGTAAAAGACTAGCTGTGGCACCTGTCTAAAACAAATTCAGTTTTAAGTAATTAATGTAGACCTCAGTAGTAACATTTACAGTGCACCATACAAGGCATATGTCTCTATTTTATGCCATATGTTACTGTATTCTTAAAAGCAGTGTTAATGTTTGTGATGAACTATCTATTGGAATGACAAATGCGATACATTTTATTACTAAAAAATGTTTTTGATGTGCCATCTTTTGGAATGACACTCAGACACTTATCCTTTTATTAGAGTGGATGACACACATCCATTCATTTTTTAACACATGTACATGCACATGAAAATAAATCATGAGATACTTTGGTTTGTTAGGATGTGCAGCATATAATAAATAATATTTAGTTTATATTAAATGCCTCATGACCTGGGTTTGGATCTCAGCCTACAGGCTATCTTTGTGGAGTTGCTTGGTTTTCTAAGGGGTTCCTTCCATATCTCGATGACATTTACAGCACATTAGGTCATTTGGTGACTTTAAGGTTGTCTGGTAAACGTAGCTGCAGGTGGTGCCGTGCAATGCCCACTCAGGAAAACATGGACCGGTCATTTGGTTTATACAACAGAATAAGTGAATCAGAAAATGGGTAGCAATTTTATCTAAGCAAGAATGAGGCCTGCTTTGTCTGTCATTATGGAGAACAGCACATTGATCTTCTCACTGCATCCCCCCCTTTCTAGGTTTCTTAAACCTTATGGAAGATCTTGAAAAGGTGAAGTGTAACTGTATTAATTTGACTGAGTGCTCCAGTTCAAGAACTATAAACAACACTTTTCTTAAACATATAAACAACATAATAGCAGTGAAGGCATAACAAATCAAATTGCACTATAATGGTCTTTAAGTGGTTATTATCCACTTAAACTCTTTGCTTCCAGAGGATACCTTTGTCACATGCACAGCACTGTGCCACAAGAAAGTGAGAGGCGATCTCCTCACGATTACACCCATCCTTCTTTTGATCCATCCATTTCTTCCAGTTCACAATTGTAAAGGGTTGTTAAAATTCAAGTCTGGAATTATTCCTGGATGGGGTACTACTGCAGCATAGGAGATACTCATGCACACCCAAACACAGTCATATTGGGCTAGTTTAGAATCTCTAGTTTACTATACATATGCATATTTAGCATTTGAAAGGAAACCCAAATTGTCCATAAGAGAACTCACACGTACATGTCTGTACCTAGCCAGGGGATTTGAAGCCAGGACTCTGGATCACAGCAAAACTAACCACTATGCTATGTTACCCCTTACAAATAAACCATTAATAAAACTAATTTTAAAAAGGGGTGGCACGGTGGCGCAGTGGGTAGCGCTGCTGCATGTTCTCCATGTGTCTGCGTGGGTTTCCTCCGGGTGCTCCGGTTTCCTCCCACAGTCCAAAGACATGCAGGTTAGGTACATTGGTGATCCTAAATTGTCCCTAGTGTGTGCTTGGTGTGTGTGTGTGCGCACGCCCTGCGGTGGGCTGGTGCCCTCCCTTGGGTTTGCTTCCTGCCTTGCGCCCTGTGTTGGCTGGGATTGGCTCCAGCAGACCCCCGTGACCCTGTGTTAGGATATAGTGGGTTGGATAATGGATGGATGGAATTTTAAAATGTTAGTACTCAACATTGCCGAACAGGACTTTGTGTTTAGGTATTTAAAACAAATATGACACTAAAAATCCAATTAGTGCTATATAACAGTGCTCAAAGGTTTGGCCCAAAGAAGTGAAGTATAGTTTATGCAATTAAGTTCACAAAACATCAGTAAAAGGAAAAAACAGTCTAGTAACATTAATTTGCCTGGCAATTAACTTTTCTTTGACTATGTGAGCCTGCACATTGGCTCATAGAACACCATGTCCCTTATAACATTGGTTATTTTTTTAAGTGTATTTGTCTGTTTACTTTATGCTTATTAGACCTCCTTCCTGTTGCCTGGGTCTGCATTCCTTCCAAAAATGGCATGGTTTCATAATAACGATGATTATAACTGATGACAGCTACAGGGCAAAGCAACAGCTGCGAGTGGTCTGTTAAAATACAGGCAGAGGAATTCTTTCATTTATTTCCTTTTTTGTTTTCCGGGATTGAATCAAATATACATTTCTTTTTCCAAGTCCATTTTGTAAATGGAGTCAAGAAAAAAATTTTATTTCTAGATTAGAATACTTTTATCGTATCCCTTTGACACAAGGTTCTCTTGCAGTACTAATTTTTAATAATGCTTGCTGATTCTGGTTAAGATGTTCAGCATAGAGTAACAAGCCCCCAGACCAGCTCCCCTTTGTTATTTTCAACCAACAGAAGCAACGCAAGATTATAAGTTGATTTTGTCTGTTAGTTTCCGGTCCGAGACTGCTTTTCATCTTGCCCAGTACAATTTCATCTTGGGCTGGCGCACTGCTGGATAAATACCCATACGCAGATTCTACAAGTTTGAGGTATTAACACTAAAAATTTGAGTTTGAAGCATATACTGTATCTGTGTACGGACATGTGTTTGAAGGATTCTGTCTTCAGAGAATTTGGACTGTTGTGTAAACTTTATAGATTGTTACTTAATAGTTTTCTGATTTTGTATTTGATATGCTTAGATCAGACAGAGAGGATTTTGTACAGGGTTTTCTTGTGTTTGTAGCAGTGTAACAATACAGAGAATGTGCCATTAGCTTTCACTTGTCTAGTAGCAAACTTTACAGGATGTATGAATGCTCACTTTTTAAAAAATGTAAGTAAAATTGTTTTGCCAGCAGAGTACAAAATAGCCTTCATATGTCTTGTATATACTGTCTTATATGATAGGTGGGTGTGGTTTGTTACATATGTACCCAGATATGTGCTACATAATTAAAACTACTGTATGTCTCATTTTGGTCACACTTTAGTTTTGTGTATCTGTTACAAATCAATATTAACTGCTTATAAACATTTTATTGGTTTATATGCTAACAATACTAAAGCATTAGTAATAATAATATGACTCTAGAATTATGTCTTTATCATTTTTCAGTGTTTTATAGTGATACCTAATCTAAAATATCTAATTTCTAAATAAGTAGTAATAATAAACATTATTACTTCTTATTCTGCACCTGATTGTGCACTTACCTGTACTGGTAGTTAAGGCACACACAGCAAGTACCTGGTAAAAATGCCTAGGTCGGATAATTTAAATAAATAATTATATGTAAGTACAGTATTACAAAATTCACCTAATTTTGCAATAACGTAGCTTTATAATGCTCTTGATGCTGAAAGTCGGGGAATTGTAAGCAATTTTTTCATGATGGCTGGTTCTGATCTCTCATTCACTGTCAATCATTTGGACAAAAAAAATATTTGGAGCTATTTACTACTGTATCCTTTGATTATATCTTTTAGGCTAATCGGTAGGCTGAATTGGCTAGGCATGTGTGAGTCAGCCTTGCGGGGGAGTCCAGGATACATTCATGACTTGTATATGACACTGCTGAGAGACATTCTGGTAATGCAAAAAGAGATACCAAGAAACTGATTGATGGAAGAAATTATATGAGGGCTCATAGATAGACAGATAGAGATTATTTATTTGTCCCCAAGGAGAAATTAAAACTTTATAGAAGCTCGAGTAAAAAAAAATTATATATTGTGATGGATGGCCAGTTAAATATTCCGGCCCACACCTCCAGGCCGCCAGGTGGAGCCCTCCCAACAGCATGGAGGTTCCCCAAATTCCAGCAGGGCCTTATGGACCTTGTAGTTTGTATACACCGCCCTACTGGATACCTTGGGGACCACCGGGAGTCGCTGTAGGAAGGCTGTCAGACTCTTACGTGCCCTATAACCCGGAAGTGTGTCATGATCACATGACAAGAAGAAACGACGTGCTTCCGGGTTGAAGAAAAGGACTTTTACCCTGACCCGGAAGTAAGGAGGACTTGTGGATTGTTGGACAGGAACACCTCTGGGTCAGGGTGTATAAAAGGACTCTGGGAAAGCCCAGACATTGAGCTGAGCTGGGAGGAAGGGTGGCGAAGTGTCTGGGAGAGGAGGAGTGATTATTGTAGTGGATTATCGATTATTGATTGTTGTATGTGTAGTGTGGAGTGGAGGGTGCTTTGTGCACATTATTATTATAAAAATAAAAAGTCTTGGACTTTTACCTGGTGTTTGGCATGCTACCTGAGGGTTCGAGAGGTCGATAACAACCTCAACTGTTACAATATAAAACAACAATATATTAAATTCATATACATATGTGTGTGTATGGTATGCATATAGTGTTTGTGTGTGTGTGTGTGTGTGTGTGTATGTATGTGTATATATAATAAAACAGTAAGGTATTTGTGTCCAGTCCCTCAGAGCAATCTGATTGGTCAGTTTGGCTTTGGTGATGCAACGAAAGAGGAAGTGCGAGTGTTAGACACATGAGGAGGAGTAAAGGTGTAGGACGCTTGCAGAGAGTTGACGAGTTGACTTCAAAGACGGGAAATATAGAAATGGACGGGACATCAGAAAGGCCCCTCGAAAATTGACAGTCTGAGAAGCAGGCATTACAGAAACGAGAGAGGGAGCAATGGTGAAGAAAGGTTCACACACACGTGAATGAAGAGGAAAGGAGCTAAAAGTACAAGTAGGGAAAGAGATAGCAAATATTTAAAATTATTCTAATACCTGTTTTCAACAGGAACCATCGTCCCAAACACTAATAAGAACTTTTGGCTTGAAGAAGAAAGTTGCTGCCATTAATCACAGGTTTGTAGGTCAGATCTGCACCGTTTTATACTGCAGGTTTACATTTTAAGGCATGTGTCCATGTGTCAACTGAACGCTTGCACCTCACTTCTGGGGACTTAGACATGAGGCCACTGATGCTCCAGTCAACCATGTTGTGTTTTTCACAATGATCAACCTGATATATCCAGAGTGAATAACTAGCAACTTCTTTGACATGCTGAGAACTTCTAAAACTGAATTACCTTTAATACTCAATATAATAGCTTATAAACTGAGCCCTCTATTGTTGTGTTATTGCTTTCCAGTTTTTTTGATTGAAAAAATATTAAGGGAAGAGTTTAATCAATTTTATTGAATTACTTTTTTTTTTTGTTGTTGGTTTTGTCAATAAACATGATTTATTCAGGCTAGTGCTGTAATTATTTGTTTATTTGGTCTAGGAATGAAAAAGACAAAATCATAACATTTTGAAACAGCAAATCATGACATTTTGAAACCCGCTTAATCCAATTCAGGGTCATGAGGGGCTAAGCGTATCATAAAGGTGTTTTATCCATTAAGTTCAAAATATAGATAGCTGTTGCAGGATGCATTGATGCCACTCTGCTCATGGATCCAAAATAGGTGGCCTCTTTTTAGGGTTTACTTGTGTTCATGTGAATCTTTTTGTGATTCTGGTTTCCTCGCACATTGCAAGCATGTGCTGCTAGGTTCATAGTATGCAATTGTAATGGCCCTGCAATGCACTGGCATCCCATTTAGAGTTGAATTCCTGCTTGCGCCTCATCTTCATACACACGTTACCCCTGTGATCTACCCTTGGAAATTGATATTCATAAAATATATGAATGGACAGATACACAAATAGTGCTGAGATTAGCATTAGCCTGTCCTAGCTACAGTAGCAGACTGTTCAGCCTTGCCTTCTGCAGACTGGATGTGTTCTCAGCTCTTTGAAGATGACTAAGGCTATCTGACCAGTAAACAAATTCCATCCCATATGCTGGATTGTCTGTATGCTTTACTTACTGTTTTTACTAATATGTTTAATTACTGTATCATTTTCAGACCTCAAATGTGAATAAACTTGAATAAACACGGAGTTGGGAAGTGAAAATGCAGTTCAGAATTAATCTTCCTTGCTATTGATTGTTATCTACTTAAATGTTGATTAGCACAAGCGAGAAAGAATTTCACTGCACGTTGTGTAAGTGACAGTAGTGAAGCTATAAACCTTTAAATTCAAGTTTATGATTTATGGTAATGTTAGAAGCAATTGTTGATAAGCTTGATTTATATGACAAATACAATAGACTTGTCATTTGCATTTGTTATCTGTATAAGCAGCACAACAAAGTGGTAAATAAAACCATCCATCCACCCATTCATCCTTCATTTTCAAACATGTATCCAGCTCAGAATCACAGGGGCCCAGAGCCTATTCTGGCAGGAAAGGCCAAAAGTTAGGAACCAGCCATTTGGTCGTTTACAGCATATAGTTGTGTAGAAAAATGGTGGAAGTTGTTACAAATAAGGTTTAATATAAAACATAGTACTGTTTTAAACAGTCACAAATATAGTGTAATAGAAAAAAAAACACAGCAGTAAGAAAAAATGATTGTAATATTGTCCTGTTTTATATCCTTTTTTGGTTTATTTTAACACAGGGAATTCATTTCTAACCTTTGTATTCACTTTAGTTTGTTTTAAAGGTGTTGATTTTGAGTCCAGTGTGTGTCTTTATTATTTTTGCAACACCATTTTGGTCGTGCTCTATCAAATTCCTGTTCTGGTGATTTGTGATATTCAGATCAGTGAAGTTACCCATATTTTGAATATAAATATGGCGGCACATGGCATGTCCAGTATCCCTTGGTGGATATACAACATTTCCTTAGTGTTAGTAATCTTATTTTCCGAGTAGGGCCTAGTATTTGTTTACTCAGGCTATAACTTCTCTTTCGTTCTTTTGTAGTTCATTCTTGCTCTTGCTCACAATAATCCTCAGACATTTTAGAAATCACCTTTTACTATTATATTTAACAACCCAGAATAAAGAATAGCAATCAATCAGACAGGGTGAACCAGCATTTTGTGGCACTTATATCTAATCTTAAACCTGTTGCTCTGATATTTTTTTTGTGCACATATCACAACCTTTGGGTAGCCTTTTACTACTAATTATAAATTATTATAATTTTTATAATATAATTATAATAATACTGTTAAATTTCATGTTTAAATTGCCATAGTTAATGTTTTTCCTCTAGTGGATCCAATACAAGAAGCCCCCTATGTCTGTGTAAGTTTATCTTCAGTAACATCCGTTTTTAACCCCTGTAAGAAAAAACACAGACAATTGTGAAGTGTTGGGACACTCCTAAGCAAACTCTGTATAACTGGGGAAAAAAACCAAAAAAAAAACACTGGTTATAAACGCGTTGAAAACGGAAAGAAAATGCCTTTGCATATGTGAGTCTTGAAAATGACTGCTCCAAAATGGCGGGACTTCCAGTAGGAGGAGGTGGGCGCACACCAGAAGTGTCGTCAAAGATCGTAAAGCCATCAGTCTTCTGGTCTGCAGAGGGAGAAAGAGATAAGGTGTGTGGCCTGCACACCTGACACAGACAGATGCAGACACAAGTTCAGCTGCACACACGTGCTTTATTTACCCTCTTGTTTCCCACCAGCACAAAAGCACAGTACAGCAAAGCACAAGTAATACTGAGCACACAGAAACAGAAACAGACAGAAGAAGAAGAAAAGAAATGGCTGTCTTCTGCTTCCAATCCTCTCAGCAAGCCTCGTCCTTTCCCCTTTGACTGGCTTTTGGAGCAGTGGCTTCTTTTATCCTGCACCGGGAGTACTTCAGGTGGCCCGTTAGCATGGTCCAGAAGCACTTACGGTTGAGTAGGAAGCTTGACAAATTAGGCCTCTGCAATCCCTGCAGCACCCCCTGGTGGCACAGGGCTGAGGCATGAAACTCCTAGTGTGTCCTATGGGGCTGTTGGGGGCTGCCATCTACCAATCTGGGCGAGATAATACCTTGTGCACGCTTTCTCCCCCGGTCCTTCCTTTAAGAAACAATCTCGGCCAGGCGAGGACACTGGCCATCCGCCACAGGTGTCAGCAAACAGTGCCATCCTGTGTTCCAGTAGGAAATTACCATCAGCTGAACCTTTAAGCTGTCTCCAATGCGCACGTGTGACACTCCCATCACAAGGACTTTTGACTGGTGACTATAAATTGTCTTTATGTTGATGTGCCTGTGTTTGTATGTGTGTATAAGTAGGCTATGAAACAGACTGATGCCCTTTTCAGAGTTAGTTCTTCCCTGTTTGCACCCAGTGCTGCCAGTATAAGTTCCAGCCCCAGTGACCCTGAATTGGATTAACCAGGTTTGAGAATGTTATTATTTACTTTATCCAACCTTTTATTAAATCCACTTAATCCAACTTGGAGCAAGAAACTTTTTTGGCAGTCCTGGACATGGCATGAGTCTATCACAGGGTAATATAATTTAAGTGTAATTGTTCTGAACCCATTATTTTGGTCTAGTTATGGTATTATAAAAAAAATAACACTTCATTTTGTAAACCTGCTTTATTCTTCACAGAAATGTGAAAAGCAGAGTACGACACAAAGCAGGGACCAGAACTGAATGGGATGCCACTGTCACAGTTTCTAACTCTGATCAGTTCACCCTTGTCAAATTGCCTTAATACAAAGGTCTTTGGTATATAGCATGAGACTGAATATCTGGAGAAGGTCCACTTAGATACAAGGAATGCATGGAAAAGCCACAGAACAAAATAATATTGGATTAGAATTTAGGCTTCTGGATCTGCGAGGTGGCAGTGCTGTCCAAACTAATATATATTGACTGAAAAAACATTCAGGAATAAATTGTGAAAGTACAATGTACAGTATCGCATCCAAGAAGGAAATGTAAGGGTCTATTTGTGCTTATTTTGATGCTGTTAACAACCTTCATAACAGCTACAGCGTTACCCTGTTGCCTCTATAAAATGTGAAATTGTTACCTCTAGGATTCGGCTCCTAGGACACTTTTTCTCCTGAGGCTGTCTCTCTGGCAACTGACATCTTGCACATTATTTTTCATCACAAAGCAGCTCTCTTGAAAGAGGATAAAGAAAACAGCTTAATTTATTCAGTCCATAATTGAGAGCCCAGCATGATGACATGCTAGTTCATAAAAATGGCTTTGGTTAAAAGCATCATCTAAATAAATTAATAATTGTATTACTGTGCGGTCCTTGTCAAAGTGCTACACTGGAAGTGTGGCTGACCATGCTGCAGTAAATTCAGCCAAAGAAAAATCAAGATTTCATCTAATTGCTACTGTTTATTTGAAGTTTTATTTAAATGTAAGCACTTCTATATGTTTTGTGTAAATTGCACATTGTTTCTTAACATTTGCTAGATTCTCATTCTATCTCTGATTTCATGCATGTTCTGCTGATTTCACATTTTAGGTATAGATACTAAAATATTCAGAGAATAACATACACAGCCATCAGGATCACATTTTTAGAAATACTCTTTTGATAGGTGTTAAGTCTAAAGGTAGAATTTTGCTTTTTGCCCCTTCATTTCAGCACTTTGTGTCTCATTTAACCAGCCTATAGCTCTGTTCCATAACTCCCTTTCTTGGAGAATTCCATCTTGTGCCTTCAGTTTAATTGTAAAAAATACCACTTTAATATATAATGTAAGACTTCTGTATAGCCGGTGATGCAGGAGCTTATTGTTAAAAATTAATAATAATAAAATTAAAAGGATAAAGAATTTAAATCGGTATTAACCAATTCTTATTAAATCGAGGATTGGTGCCAGTCCTAAAAAAATTTTGAACAGAGCATACTTGTATGTGGGCTTGATGAACTCTGAGTTCCTCAAATGCACGTTACAGGAAAAGCATTTTTAGAAAAATGGAAATGGCTTTTACTTCTCTGTGAGGCATTCTTTTTTCCTTTTGGTTTCTCCTTCATAAAAACTTTGAAATACTTATTTCATTCATTTACTATTTTCCTATTTGCACTGATTTTCATCTTTGGTCTAGTGACCCACATTCTGTTTACATAGGAATTGAAACGTTACACATATCTGAATCTGTTCCTCGGAGAGTCGCAGTTAAGGTGGATGATGGAATGGTCCTTATGGATGAAGCTGCAATTGTGACTCCCTGGGCTGGCTACTTTGAGCAGCTGTTTAAGCTGATCCTCCGTCTAGGATGCTGGATATCTCTGGGGTCACAGTTCTTGAGGCTGATCCTCCTATTAGCTGTGCAATCTCAGCAAGATTGGGTGGTTCACAAGTGGTGAACCAGCTGAGGGTAAGGAAGGCTTCAGGGATCTGTGGTATCCAGGGTGAACTTCTCTAGGCAGGTGGTAAGGCTGTCCTCCTGGCATTGCAAGCAATCCTTGCTTCCATTTGGGAGACGGGCGTCATTGCAAATGACTGGAAAACAGGACTTGTTGCCTTTATCTGGAAAGGGAAGAGTGATCGCCTGGATTGTGGCAATTGCAGGGGGATAATACTGCTCTTGGTGCTGGGTAAGGTTCTTGGTAGGGTCAACCTCAGTGGGGTCTGTGGTCACCTGCTCACCTACCAGCGACCAAAGCAGTCTGGTTTTACGCCTAAGAAGTCTACCATTGACTGCACCTTGGCACTGATTGTTCTCATGGAGCGTAAACGCGAATATCGGCAGAGTTTCTTTGCAGCCTTTGTTGATTTTCATATAGCATTGAACTCATTTGATTGAGCTGCCCTGTGGGACATCCTGAGACTTTGCGGGATCATCACCAGGTTGCTGGATATCATGGCTGGCCTGTACACTAGTACTGTAAGTGCTGTGCAGAGTGAAGGCAGGACCTCTTCATTTTTCCCAGTTGATTCTGTGGTTCATCAGGGGTGTGTTCTTGTTTTTACTCTCTTCAGTGCTTGTATGGACTGGGTATTGGGCAGGGTCGTGGGGTCCAGCGGCTGTAGGGCATCTGTTGGTGAAGCAAGATTCTCTGATTTTGACTTTGCTGACAATGCTGTGGTCTTTGCGGAGTCAGTGGAGGCTCTCATCGGGGCTCTCGAGAGAGTGAGGAGTCTGAGTCTGTGGGATTGGTAATCACCTGGATAAAAACCAAATTCCAGGCCTTTAATGACCTCTTGGTCACAGCCATCACCAGTGTGTCTGTCTGCGGAGAGAGTGTCGATATTGTCGAGAGGTTTACTTACCTTGGCAGTGGCAGTCATGTCTCTGGTAGGCTCTTCCTATGAAGTCAGTAGACAGATTGGGAGAGCATTTATTTGGGGGGGGGGGGTGTTAGGGTCATGAGGTCGCTGGAAAGGGGTGTGTGGCACTCCCGATTTCTTTGCATAAGAATGAAGGTCCAAGTGTTTAGAGCTCTGGTGCTTCCTGTTTTGCTATTCAGTGACAACAGATGAAGACTGGACTCCGCCGGTACTATGTCTCTTCGGCGAATCCTTGGGTACTGCGGGTTTGACTTTATGTCAAACCAGTGGTTGCTCATGGAGTCCTGAATGAGGCATATTACCTGCTTTGTGATGGAGTGTCAGTTACGGCACCACAGCCATGTGTCGTGATTCCCCAAGGGAGATCCAGCTCGCAGGATCCTCATTGTTGAGGACCCAAGTGGTTGGACCAGGCCAAGGGGAGGCCTATGTAACACCTGGCCGTGGCAGATAGAGGGTCATTTCTGGGGGATGAAACTGGACCACATTTCTGCTTTGGGTGTTGCCAACCAGGATCCCGAGCTGTTTCATTGTGTGGTGGCTGTGGTAACCAGTGCATGCTCCCCAACCTGACCTGACCTTTCTGTTATTGTGTTGGTCTTTTTTTTTAGTAATGTGCATAAATCAATAAATAAGACATTAACCCTTCTTAGAGAATTGCAAATTCTGTAAGATTAAATGGTAGTATTTTCAAATCTGAAATATGGGAAAAATTGTAGTCTCTGGGATGAATACATTCATGTAGTCTCTGTGAGAAGTTTGTGCTCTTGAAGGTTTTAATATACAAGTTCACTCTATATTGTTGCATCACACACCTTTTTTAGTGGATAGATAGATGCATTGTACTGTATTGATCCTAGAATAGAAATTCAGTTGCATTGCATAACATAGGGGAAAAAAAATAAACATGCAACTATCACATAAATGCTAGACCCTGAACAATACACATATACAGCAGACACACTCCTTAAATTCTAAATGTATTTTTCTACCACTGATTTAAATTAGGATAGTACTGTGCTCCTTCTTAACTCTAGAATTATGTCTGGTGTTTCAGTACTTCCCATGTCCACTTGCATTTTGTGTGGGTAAATTATCTCACATTGAAAAAGACATTTTATAGAGAAACGGAGTGGAAAGCATCAAAAATTAATGGAGTGGTTTATTTCATGTGACTTGTTTATGGCGTGCCTAGTAAGTCACTGGTTGAACTGGGAGTTTTTTATGATAGCAAACACAAAGGAAAGATCCTCTGCTCCTAATCTTGGCAGTATGTGAGGAAGAGAAACTGCCAAGCTGTTTTGCACAGATTTAATATCATTGGCTTAATGTCAATCCAGCTCCAGAAGGAACACCAGGAGAGAAACTGTTGCAGAATTTTATTACTGCAAAATTTCCATTTCAAACGTATTTTCTCTTTCGCATAGCTATTTAAACGTGGAATCAAATTATGAAGATGGCAATGGCAGAGCTTTTGATATTAGGATGATCAGAGAAATCGGGTCCTTTTATTTATTGCAAGAATGCTTCCTTGACTTATAGGACTTCATTACCACAGGAGAAAGGCTTGCCACTTTGTTCTTGGGATGGTTAAATAAATTAAGATGAAAAGCTTTAAATAAACAATTAATGCATGGGCTTCTTGTGTAAATATTTTGGACCATTTATTAGGTATCCAGTATAATTCGGTTATTAACAAATTATAAACTGTGACCATTAGGGGGCTCCACTGAGCCCCAAACACCGGACAGAACTGCACAACATGTTTACAGGTTCAAATACAAGGAACTTTATTTAAGCCAGTAACTTAAGTGTCTATTTTCCTCCTTTCTAGACAACATAACAAAGTCCCAAGCATCTTCCTTCCACGTGTCCCATGTAGTCTTCTCAACCTTCTCCCAACTCTGACTCCTGAGGCAGAAAAATCTGCTTCTTTTAAGCCAGGAATTCTTCTGGTGCCACAGCACTGTATAGTGGAAGAACTTCTGGTTCAGATGAACAACTCTTCAAAGCTCCTCTTGGTGGAACCCAACAATCCCAACAGTGTTCTCTTGCCCTTTGTATATCCATATGGGGTTTCCACTAGTGGGATACTGCCATTGTGTGTACTGAGGGAGATCATGACCCCGGAAAGCAGCCACGATCTGTACTTTCGCACAGGACTTCCTTCCTTCTGAGAAAGATACAAGCACACATCCCGGTTGGGATGTCCATCCATCTCTGTCCTTCCATTCTGGCCTTCCTTTCCTGGAAAGAAACCAGCCTCCATCCCGGACGGGAGCCGGAGCATTGAACATGGCACTCGCAAAACATTTTATTAACTGTGCTATTAAGAATAATAAATTATCATTTAAAATAATGAGCCTTGAAATATATTACTGTCATTTTTCATTTTTGTATTTCATGTTAAAAAGAATTATATGTACTGTAACGTGCAGAGTGTTAATGCTTGCTTATAATGGATTCTCAAACTAAAGTTTTTTCATATTTGTTAACTTTAGTGTTGTCATATTTTGATTCTTTGGTTGTACAATGCATATAAAATAAAGACTGAATGGTACCAAACTTTGAACATCCTGAACATGGAAATGAACACTATATAATGCTGAACACATCTAAAGAAGATGACATGAAATACAAAAAATATCGCTTAGAAAGCCACGGAATAGCACAGTTTAAATAAAAGTTACAAATCGTGAAGGACACACAAACAGTTTCCATCTGAAGCCTTTCCTAATGCAGATGTCTTCAGTTCAGCCATGAAACCAATGAGAAGACACTTGTATAGAATGTTTTAGTCTAATTTTTTAAACACTGATGTGCAGTCCACAAGGGCTTTGCATTCTGGTAACATACCACAAGCAGGTTCACATTACCAGGCTAAAGTGACTCAAATCTGATTTTTTTTGCCTTACTGCGACACAAATCTGATGTTTGGACACAGAAGTCTGATCTTTTAAAATACGTTTTTAGTCACTTCTGATATGTGGCCCCAGATCAGATCCGATTCGTGGCCACGTGAAATGACTGAGAACAATCGCATCAGAATTCATTTGATTTTTTTTTTTTTTGCCTATATGCTGCCATCATCAGCCAGCACCAGCAGCGCTGCAAAACAACAATGGAGGAGAGCTACAGCTGTGACAACAGTCACTGACCCCCATTGCTTATACCCACACATTTCTTGGTAAGGCAGTGCCAGCAAACATAGCCGTGTGACTTTTTTTTTTTTTTGCCTTCTTGACTGAATCACGTCCAGCTGACAAACTGCCATCTTCCAGAGCAAAATGCGTTTCATGCATTAGCTGGTAGTGCTTCCATTTTGTCAGTTTTAATACCATGATGTTAATACTAAATATGTTATTTCTTGGTGCCGCAAATGAGTTGTGCACAAACTTATAAGTGTGTGCATGCGTGTCTTTTCAGAGGACAGATGTAATCACTTTACAGTTAGATACAGGTCACTTGTACTTAGGAATGTGAACTGACAAGATAGGCAAATCTGATCTGAGCAAAAAGTCAAAATTGAGCACTGAGACTTGCAGTGTGAATGTAGCCCTAGATACGTTTAAACAATACAGGGCAGAGAACAGTTAAAGGTTCAAAGTGCTATTTGGAAGAATGATCCATTGAAAAGTCAGTTTGTCCCACAAAGATAAATAACAGATATCCAAATCCAGAAAAGATGAGATTATAAATCAGAAATCCTTTTCTATTGAGAAACCAGAGGAATTTGTAATTAGTTTTGTGTTTGAGAGGTGAATTTGTTTGGAAACAAAGACGCATGTTTTCTTTATTTGAACATTATTGGGTGTACGTTACCAGTGTGATGATATCACAGGTTGTAAACCATGCAGCTTACAACAGGATGGCATCCATATCACATAGAGCACAAAATTGTGGCACCCAAAGAAAAACACTAAAGAAAATGGAAGGACGATGATATCATAAACATAACGATAATACAAATAATAATACTTAAAATTCAGAAACAATTAAAAAAAACTCAAGACAACACTAATGTGTTCCTGACGCATTCATTTGTAATGTAACCACTTGACAATTGAAATGTAAACAGAGGATGATTAAAGTGACATCAAATGAATCACGCGAATGTCGAGGTTGGTGCATTTATTTGGTACAGAAAGAGCATTTTGGTCAAGAATTGATAATGGGAAAAGTTGAGCTGTAATGTAAACGTGAAGAAATCCTAACTTGGCCATGCTATCTAAAACTGAGCTCTAACTAAATTCAGAAGAATTTTCATAATTTTGTCACTGAGTGTCATGAATCTTGGTATTTGGGTATTTTGTATGTTTTTCACACATTTTTTGCAGTTAATATTGATTCTGAAAATTACTTTACCATTTTTCAGCTTTTTTTCTATATTTATGATGGTGATATCGTTTCGCTTCCATTCTGTAAGATTGTTTTGTGTCGCCATTTTATGCTTTCTTATGGCTATGGCTATATTGTTTAGGTTGCCACCATGTGACTGACATTGAGGTAACGTGTACTGCCATCATGTGGGGACTATTCAAGATGGTGACGTAGCTGCATCTTTGGATCTGGACACTTTTAATAAATAAACCTTGCATAAGCCCTGTTTAATTTTGGTCAGAACTCTTTCCTTACTAATTACAATTTTGACTCCTCTGCTTAGTTACAAATTAGTTTAATCCCTAGGCTTTGTTAGCTAGGCTTGCTAGTGCTTAAGTGACGAATCTCTTCCGTAGATCCTGACAACTCGTTTGGCTTCTTTCTAAGAATTCTTGTCTTTTTTCTGGTCCAGTTCATTCTAAAATAATTACCTGCCTAGGTTTCTTGTGCACAATCCTGAGATTTGCTAAGCTGGTTACCAAAACTTAGTTCTCGTACCACCAGCCTTGAAATATGGCGTAAAGCCTACATATATCGTCACTCAAACCAAACCAAAGCTTAACACAGTTGTTGCATGCCAACATATCCTCAGTATTTTATGCTACTAAGACAATGCTCTTTAACAATGTTATTAAATTTGAATTTCAGTTGTTCATTTTTTTTCTGTACCTTTAATACCAATTTAATGTTGTTTTTTCAGCTCAAAACTCTTTCAATGGGGCTTCATTTTATGAAGTATAAAAAATGTGATTCATAACAATTACACGATACGTTTAGATTAAAGGATGAGTTTGGTATTTTTCAAATTGAAAAATGGGGATAGAAAAGTTTCTTTCTTTCTTTCTTTCTTTCTTTCTTTCTTTCTTTCTTTCTTTCTTTCTTTCTTTCTTTCTTTCTTTCTTTCTTTCTTTCTTTCTTTCTTTCTTTCTTTCTTTCTTTCTTTCTTTCTTTCTTTCTTTCTTTCTTTCTTTCTTTCTTTGATCCTTAGCTGGTGTATGGTTTGGATTGGCCCCTAAGTCTGTACGCTGCTGTGGGTGCCAGTGGTTGTCAGGTTTCACTGATTTCAAAATTTCCATTTGATTTCTTGCCTTGTTTCCCCAGTTGCCTGGTTCTAGTCACCTCTGGAGGGCGACCACCTTCCTCCTTACTGACTTCTAGTGTTTGTTAAAAAGAGTGAACTGAGTTTTCCTGCCTTGCTACTAGTAATACAACCTCTTTGGAGGTTGTTATGCCATTGAAGATGTATGGTGGTGCCAACCACCTCTGAAAAGGGAATTTTCTACAAACCTCCCCAGTGAGATACCTTTCTTTGAATGTTTGATGCTGCATGATGGATTAGCTGATGTAAGGATATCAGTCATATCATCTAAAGTGAGCATTTGAAGTAGCAAAACAAGCAGATGTAGGTATTGGAGAGACAGCCGAGCAAAGAAAAGTTCAGTTGCTAATTCTTTCTTTCTTAAGCTTTTATAATGGAAGCCATGGAGCACAGAGCAGCACCAGAAAGTAAACGGCCAGAGCAAGCAACAATTTTTTTTAATTTATAGAAATGTAGCTGCATGTATGTACTCTTCGGGACAAAAAAACAACCTGAAGACACTCTAGCAGTTTTACTATATTATGTCAGCTAACTCTTAAGAATTACTGAGTGCAGAGGATGTGCTCCCACCTATGAAGCTGCCTCCCTGGCTTTCATAAGAAGACACTGGCGATACCATATCTTTGCTGTATCGCTGGCATATGAGTCCTATTAAAATTCGTCTCAACAAACTTCCTCCAGATAGACAACGTTTTTAGTGAAAACTTCAAGCCTTGCCATCCGTTGTTGAAGTGTTTCACTTGTATGTTGGTGAGTCACGGCGTTTGCTTTGTTTCGAGGTTTTATCTCTTCATCTGTGTCATTAGCACAACGTCGTTCTTGCACAGCGGAGTTTGCTGCACACGGGTCTTTCGTAGTGAGATGTGTGGCGCATGCAAGCACCGAAAAAATGTAAATAGGCATACCTGTGCCATCTAGTGGATGTGGTTGATCATGAGCAGAGCAGACACACATGCACAGGTATTCCGTTTATGTATTTCTAATGCTTAATTTCAGAAGACAATTCTGTACAGTAAATGCGCATATACCATGTTTGTGAAGAAACAACTTTGATTTCAAAAATACTGAACCTTTAACTTACTGGAGTTGATTTTAATTTTATCCATCCATCCATCCATTTTCCAACCCGCTGAATCCGAACACAAGGTCACGGGGGTCTGCTGGAGCCAATCCCAGCCAACACAGGGCACAAGGCAGGAACCAATCCTGGGCAGGGTGCCAACCCACCGCAAATTTTAATTTTATGACTCCACTAATATGTAAAAACCATAAAAACATAAGTGTACAGGATCTGTAAGTGTGTGCTGTCTGTAACTGTAATGTGTATTTAAGTCAATAGATAGATAGATAGATGTCATCTGTACAAGAGTTTGTGCACAAAACTGTTCAAGCATAGAAAAGTTTTATGAATATTATAGCAAGTACATTAGTAGTCACAGGAAAACTGTTGAAAAAATAAAATAAAACTTATTTGGTTTCACTAGTGTTTATCATAATGTGTTGGGCTCATACAAGCAAATGGATAGTAAAGTGATTAGTGCTGTTGAATCACAGTGCTAAGGTTCAAGGTTATTGTCGTTCAGTATGCAGCTTCCATGTTCACCTTAAATTTCCTCCGCCACTCTGAATCCCTTGTGAGGTCCAAAGACAACTTATCACATTTACATATTGGTGACATTAAATTGACTTGCAATGGAGGTGTGCATGCAGGGTATTTTTGTACCTTTCAAGTGTTTGTTTATTTGGTAAATTCCTGCACCCCCAGTTCTGTAGGTGTTGGCTTAAGTTCTCCTGGTATGAAATAAAGCTTTTCTTGCTTTTGTTTGTTTCCTGTGGGTTTTAGGCTTTTTATGCTTTACTACTTTCTATGTTAAGGTCTGGTGTTATTTTGCATTGGTGCTGTGCCTTTTTCCAACATTATTGAATACAGGCTATATTTAATTTTAAAATGGAATGACACTGTGCAGTTGGCGTCGAAACTTAGCGGCTAATTAGAAAATCATTGCAAGCAATAAGTTTGTGTCTGAAGCCTAATGAGCCAGAAATAATTAAAGAGGAGATTTACTGTTTTTTGCCAGGTTTCTGCCTTTCAGAAACTGTGCCAAGCATTACAAGGTTTCAGATTCCAGCTGATATTGCTTTCAGCCTTTTACAACAAAGAATATTTAAATTTGCTAGCCTTTAATCAAATTAGTTTAGTGCTGTTAATTAATTTGGGGGGATTGATTTAAATGTAAATTTAATTTTCCACCATCAATTTACGCCACAACAAGTTTATGTTAAAATCCTTGGTCTTGCATTATTTCTTTTGAATGTATTGGCTGAGACACACCTTTGTGAGACACTGTTGTAGGGTCATTTTTTTTTCTTTTTCTTTTTCACTGTATTGTAACATAGGAAAGTTGCACCAGAATAATAAATTGAGCTAAAAATGTCTTCTGCCCAAGGCTTGCATCATTCTCTTAAAGCTGGGTGACTTGGGAGTTTGGAAGGTGAGAGAGGTTAAATGTTTGAATTTAGTAAGTGAAGGGGAGTAAGACACTGAGGGGTCTAAAGTGAAGGGAGCAGTAAGTTCCCATTCAGGATATTAAGAGTGTGATTTTCAAGAACAGTAATATTAGAACTAGCAGTAGATGAGTGACAAGCAAAGGTGGTGCAGTCATCTGTGGGGGTTATCCAAAGAGGTCAGAGCACTTCTAGAATATCACTTGTGATATCCCATTCTCACTTCCATGAAAAACTTCCTACTAGTGCAGAGTTTTAGTCATTTTACTGACTTCTTCTTCTTCTTTGATCCCTAGCTGGTGTATGATTTGGATTGGCTCTTAGGCCCATATGCTGCTGTGGGTGCCAATGGTTGTCGGATTCTGAAATTTCCATTTGGTTTCTTGCCTCGTTTCCTCGGTTGCCCGGTTCTGGTCACCTCATGAGGGTGACCACCTTCCTCCTTACTAACTTCTAGTGTTTGTTAAAAAGAGTGAACTCTGAAGTCAATGAGTTTTCCTGCCTTTCTATTAGTGATACAACCTCTTTGGAGGTTGTTATGCCATTGAAAATGTAAGGTGGTACCACCCACCTATGGAAAGGAAATTTTCTACAAACCTCCCTAGCGAGACACCTATCTTTGAATATTTGGGGCTGTATGATGGATTAGCTGATGTAAGGACATCAGTAATATCATGTAAAGCAAGCATTTGAAGGAGCAAAACAGGCAGATGTAGGCATTGGAGACACAGTTGAGCTAATTCTTTCTTTCTTAAGCTTTTATAATGGAAGCCATGGAGCACAGAATAGCACCAGAAAATAAAAGGCCAGAGCAAGCAGTTCTTTTTGTTAATTCTTATGGTACTATACAAAAAAGGGCAAGGCGAAGTTTAAAAAAAATTGGACAAAGATCTCAAACACAAACATATACTGTGCAAAACCAAGAGCAATATGATGAGAAATTGAGCAATGATGGCATTATCATTGCCTGGAAGCAAAGGGTGTTTGAGAACTTGAGGATATGGACAGAGGATGGTTACCTTCTTAACCTATTCAACCATCATGAAGAGACTCATTGCTCCTTCTACACCAAAAACAGTAACTGGGTGAAAAGTAATATTTGAGTGTAAAATGTTTAACAGTACATTGAGGATTCAGAGAGTATTCAGACCCCTTCACTTTCTGCACACTTAATAGTGTTGTAGATTTAATTTTAAATGGGTAAATCTGCAATTTGTGCCAATTAGTGTACACTCAATAACCCATAATGACAAAATTAAAACATGCTTTCAATAAGGTTTACATATTTGTTAAAAATCAAACCCGATCTTTTCTTATTTATATAGTGTAAGAACGTTTGTTGAGGCACTCCAAATTGTGGTTAGGTGCATCCTTTTTGCATTAATTATCCTAGAAATGTGTCTAGAACTTGATTGGAATCCACTGAATTGATTGGACAGTTTAGAAAGGCACACACCTGTGTATGCAAGGTCCCACAATTCACATTGCATGTCAGGATAAAAACCAAGCCATGTTGTCCATGGAACTCTCTGAGACATAGGTTAGGGCAAGGGTGTAAAACCATTTCTAAAGCTCTGCGTGTTCCCTGGAATACAGTGGCCTCAGTTATTATAAAATTGAAGACGTTTGAAACCACCAGGACTCTTTCTAGAGTTGGCTGCACTGCCAACTTAGTAACCGGACAAGATGGGCCTTGGTGACGGAGATGGCTAAGAACCCAGTAGTCACTCTAACAGAGGTGAGATGGGAGATCCTGTCGGAAGGACAACCATGTCAGGAGCACTCCGTCAATCAGACGTTTGTGGTGGAGTGACTAATTCATTACAAAACATAATTATTGCTAAAAATACGTAATGTTCTAAACGGTGCCTCATAATGTTTCTGTGGATTTGTTTGACATCGTCTTTGTGACTTTCTTTATGTGTTACTGAAGACATTTTTGTTCTTTCTTATGCCACATGCTTGTCTGTTGCTTTCCTGGTTACTCAATATGTTTGTTATTGAGCATTATTATTATTTTTATGTAAGTAATTTGCATTTAAATGAGTTCATTTTATTGAATTTAAATTAAAAAGAATAAAATTACCAGCATTCATTGTTTATGCATTTATTGCATTCATTGTTCACTGGCATTCTATAAAACCATACCTAATGAAGATACTACATTTTGCCAAAAAAAAGTCACTTAAAAAACTGTATCTGGAAAACTATTATTTAGACTTATTCCTAATGCACCCTTTGCTTACTGGGATAGATTCCTGCTCCCCAGCAACCTTCCTCAGGATGAAGTGAGTTTGAAAAATGAAAGGATGGATGGATGGATGGATGGATTCTTGAAAATGGAATGTTTCCATGTATACTTGATTAACTTGTTAAATGTTATATGTTGTCAGTGTTGTCTGTTGCATTTGACCATAATTTTCTCAGTTTGTCAAATGAATATGCAGTGAAACTATTCTACACCTCTTTGTCAATAACAACAACAGTGTTGTTTGATCCGTTAATGTTGTTAATAAGAAGATGCCGCTAAGTAGTATCATAGATGGAAGATTCTGTGCTGGTAACAATAACTGTAGAGTTGTTCGGGCATTACTGGTACTGCCTGGTTGTCCATCTAGATTTTATTGGAACAGCCCTTAGCTATTTTATGATCAGTCAATTGGTCAGTCAGGCAGCACTTCTAAATCATGTTGTTAATTTTGTACCAAATTATTTACATCTCTTAGTTGTATATAGCTGCTATTATTAGTTGCTCACTGTCTTTTCCTTCCTTCACCACTTTGTCCCTTTCCATCTGAAAATGGGTGAGGAAAAAGTTAATTTCTGTGGTGTGATGCCAGACGACTTTTTGAAAGTGACATTAATTGTAATAAATTGCAATGTGCTTTGTTTATATGCCACGGTATTTTAAAACTCGCTCACTGAGAAAAATCCAGTGCAAAATGATACTGCAATATTTGTATTGTGTGATCGCGGAACGCGCAGAGGGAGCTGAAGCTGTCTGAAAAGACATGACATCAGAAGCTTTTTAAAATAGCATGTTTTTGTGTGGCCACAGATGGCGGTGCTGTTTTTGCATAATTAAAACCTGAGACTATCGAGCACAAATTAACCGTTTAAACAAGGCAGATACTAGGCGTAAAAGTGTGCCCTCCCTTATGTTGTGTTGATAAATATTTAATCTTTAAATAGAATCATTCCAGCAGCCAGCTCTTTAAAGCATGTAAACCACGAGTTACTGTTGGTGTCTGCTGTGCTCTACACTATATCAACTTTCTCCTTATGTGGCCTCTATGCTTATGATCGGACAGTGACCTGGTAGTCAAATGTCTGAGGAGCCACAACATTTTATTTACACAGAAACTTTTTTTTTTTTTTTTTTTTTTGTCAGTTATATGTTTTATCCCAGTTTTGTAGTAAGCTTCAGAAAGCCATTAGTGTTACATACCAGATTTGTTACAGTTTTATTTAAATGTGTTTGATGTAGTCACTGCTCTGCACACCATGGGAACTTGAGCGCTTCATTCACATTAAAATATGAGTGTGTGTTCAGAGGAGGTGTAATGGAAGCCGTCAAAGGGCACAGAACTGCTCTGTATATGTTGGGGTTGTTCTGTGTACAGGAAGCTTTGGCAGCTGGACTCCTGTTCCTTTGTATGACTCCTTCCTTTTCTCTGCCATTCTTGCTTTCTTTTATTCTATTACTGGACTTGGCGCTGATCCTCAGGCTCTTGGCAGATCATCACACTTTTACTTTTGGTAGATCAAGGGTGGGTATAAGGTTACCTTGCAAAGTACCGGTGCCAGGTTTAATTGCTGCCTTGCACCTGTGTGTTGTTAGGATAGGCAACAGCCTCCCTTAACCTTGAAATGATTTGAAAACTGAATAGAGGGATCTAATCTTTTTTATTGTCTGGTGTAAATAGGCGATTCATGAAGTTAAACCTTTAGACAGAATTTTACTCTGAGTGTTGAAATATCTGGGAATTGCACAAAGGGTGACATTTAGCTGAAACATTTTGCAGGTTTAATAAAGTTGTTTTTCGTAATTGTGGGTGTATACGTATTTGAGACAAATTGCATCTGCTTTTTTAGTTAATGATGATATATATACATTACATTATATTAAAAAAATAATTACCACAATTTGGCGAGTCTAAAACCTTTTTCTATAAAGCAAAAGAAAGCAATTATATAGTAACGGCAGAACGTGATATGCTTAATAAAGATGGATCCTTGCAGAAAGCTGCCAAATTCTTTTTATCCGCAAGGGGACTGTAAAAAGACATTTAGCAGAGATTGTATAACCATACAAAGGACTGAAGCCAAGTACTAAAGAAAAGATTCTGAGGACTCTGATGAAGAGATTTTAATTTGGCAGTGGCAGATGTGTGGAGACAGGTGAAGTCCAGGGGCTGTGGTGTCTTTCTCAGTGTTTTCTCGTAGTGCCGCCTATCAGGATTGGCGATTTAGCAATATGACTTGGTCTGATGTCACATGAGGAGAGAGAGGGTAAAGTAGACGAAGGGAGATCAATACTCCATGCCTTTGCTTTAACATTGTGCATTATGTGTGCATAAAAGCTGTTATTCGAGTCACTCCAATGTATAGGGTTTTTTTAAAAGCTGCTTTTATTATTGTTAAAGGAAGAAGTGAAAGTGAACATTTCTCTGCGGAGTTGTACGGCTGCTAAGAGGGTGTGGTAGCATGTCACCGGCAATGCCTCTTGCACTGTTTCCTAAGGAATCTAAAAGATGTTACCTTTTATTCTGTGGGATTTTAGGCACAGCAAAGTTGAGGTCATTATCTTCTTCTGAGTCAATGACTTTTGGGTTGTTGATAGAACAGATAGGGTGCTCCCCTTGAAAACCTTTCCCTCTATGCTTTATTTAAGTTGGTACTTGCATGTTCAACTGAATGATCCCATTCTCTGCGCCAATTTTGTTAGTTTTTTGGATTGTGGTTGTCTAGTGTGCTAATTTAATTATTGTTGCTTGCTCATTTTTGCTCCCCTTTTGACTACTCTTGGAATGCCCATATTTGTATAATGAACTAATGTTTGCTTTTATCAGTTCATCATACCTCTTCTCTCTGTCTCTCAGTGGCTTGTGTTGCCTGCTGAGCTTGACGGGTTTCTGCTTTGCTTGCTGTCATCACAGCATGGCTTTCTCATCTGGGAGACTCAGTTCGGAAAGTCACAGTCATAATACACAAAGTTGAAAAGGCATTGCTAGACTACGGCAAGTAAAAGTAAAACTGTGAGTGATTTTAAAAGGGAAACTATCTTAATTTTTTTTGAGCAAGCTAAATTTGTGAATTTAGAAGAGAAGCATATATTTTCATAACCATTTAAAGCATAAATCACAATGATGTTTTGAAATAATTATTTTGCTAGTGTAGTGGCCACAGATTCATGCAGTTGGCTCTGTGAGCCTAGGTAGCGACAATGCACATGCTTTGGTGAACTTGAGTGGAGCTATGATTTCAGTATTTCTACTAATGGATCACTAGAAGGGTAAGTGATTTGCTTGTTTCGCACGCTGAATCAAATATTCTTCCTTTTAACTGCAAAAAAAATAAAAATAAAAATAGGATGTACTCTTAGTTCATCTGCCGATATTTTAAAAGATATGATAGCTATACCATGCTAAGATAATGCGCTCCCCTGACTCTAATGTACCCTAAAAAAGCAAGAATTCCAACCTTTCTTCTTTTTATTAGGCACCACATAAGAAGCACCCTTGTGTTAAACACCCTAGCCACACTGAACCAAATTATAGTTAATGCAGATTTCCTTAAATTAGTATTTTTAGACATTTTCTTTTTTATCATATAAACTCATGTCCTGTACAACAGGGGTTCTGATATGTTGGTCTGTGTGTGATTACTAGGATACGAAAATCTTCAATATGTCTTATTTAACCTGTTTAATCTCAGATTTATGGAGAATGTTTCTGTCCATGCAGCCTACAGTTCAAAGGTACAAATCAACCCTGAATCAAATGTCAGATCTTTACTGATTATACTAACACGCACGCACGCACACACACACAAGCAGGTCCAGTTTAGAATGACAAGTCAATCCAAATGACATCTTCTCAAAAGGAAGCCATGAACTCCCTGACTTCACGTAGTCAGTGCCCAGAGCAAGATTTCAGCCCATTCTCCTTGAGATTTAAGGTAAAATTGCTAATCAGAGTGCCGCCATCAATGTTTAGCACAGTATGTATGAAATACTGCTGAGGGTATTAATTAATTAATCAGCTACTTTTTGATATATTGTGTATTCCATGGTGAGCAATATCAAAAATACTTTACCAGGAAAATAACATTAATTAACATTCATATTTCCAGCATGCTGAATGATTTCCTTACTTAGAATACTAATGGCTTTTTGCTTCACTGTCATTATGTTATAAAGGATTATTGTGTATTAAATGAATCGGCAAAGAGGCAGTAAGCAAAACCTGATTAATAACTGAGACATGTAGCAAAGACTACACGTAAAGAACTCATCCTGTCTAGTCTTCCCTGTTACTGCAGAACCTCAAGGATTTTTTTAGTATGTGCAGCTTGTTCCTAAATACTTGGGTGGCAAGCAAAATATACACTTGTCCTTGTTTATCTTGCCTGCCCCATGTAATGTCAGCAGACCAGTAGTTTCTGCAGAACATATTGAGTAGAAACTAGCCTTTACAGAAATGAATTTGCTGTCTTTCCAGACTGCAGGCAGCATGGCTTCAGCCCCATGAGAAACTAAGAGGAGTGGCACCCATCGTCAATCTGCTGTTTGTGCAGTTCATACAGTATGGTGCCACCTGCAAAGCAGGTTTGACTCATATCCTCTGGAGAAAAGTGAGGGTGATGATCTAATTGACAATAATGTAACTAAAGCTCAAGATCTGTTGTATTCGTATGTGGGATTCAGTTTATCTATCTATCTATCTATCTATCTATCTATCTATCTATCTATCTATCTATCTATCTATCTATCTATCTATCTATCTATCTATCTATCTATCTATCTATCTATCTATCTATCTATCTATCTATCTATCTATCTATCTATCTATCTATCTATCTATCTATCTATCTATCTATCTATCTATCTATCATTGAAGTAACTGAACGATGGGATTTTATGGCCACCCCCTGTTTCATAATTTTCTTTTCAGGTATTTTTTCTATAATATAACCCATTCTGTTATATTATTATATTAATGTTATATTCTGTGGCCCTTTGATTCCGTGTTAGAATAATGTTTAAACAGTGCCCTTCTATTACAAAGTTAAAGCAGAATGATTAATGATTAAGAGGCATAGCTATTGTAAGAAGGTGTGAAAGACTTTGTTTTTATATGGTGTCATTTGTGTTATTCTTATTATGCTGTTTGAAAAAAAAAAAGAAAACTAAATAGAGTCTAAGGCACTTCTGACCTTTTTCAATAAGAACACCCTTGTATTAAAAAAACAAAATAACACACATGTTTTTTGAACTCCAGAAGTAAAGTGTCAAATGCACTTAAAACACTTGGCTTTGATAATACATCCTTCTTGAACCCAGCAGTGGGCGTCCCCTGCTTTTCCTTCATAGTATTTAAATGGGAGCTGTGACTGATGGGTAGTCATGCTTAGTCTGCTGACGCACGGGACAGAAGCAGAGTACATTCTTGTAGAATTGTGTACAATTCTAAGCATAACTAATTTGTATTTTTTTCCCATAGCTCTACCTCAGAAATTGTTTCTCAAATTTCAACTCATTAACTGTAGCAATTTAATAATTAAACTAAGTAATTACAAACCCATGTTCTGTCCAAGTCTTTTTAACAACATATGCTCAGTGCTGCATGGATAGGCTCTGACTCTCCATGACCCTGGATTAGATGTGCTTACTTTGAAAAAAGGAGTGAATGGGTCAATAATAATATGTTATTACTCATCCCTGGATGGCACCACCATCAATAGCCTGCTCACGCATGTGACAGAGAAACTAGACTCTAGAGTCTTTCAGAGTTTGTTGAAGACTGTGTATATATTTATAACCAAATTATTTTTTTAAGCTTCCCTCAAAATGTTTTGTAGGCATGTAAAGTAATTAATAGCAGTGCAAATTTTTGTCCCATCCAGTGTTGGCCCATTCCTTGCCCCATTTACTACACTAATAAGCTCCAGTCTCCTCTGGAACAGCAGACTTTAAAAAATTGAATCATGGAAGAAAATGTTTTCACCCAAGCTGCTTTAAATATCTTTGTTTCTTCTGTCATATTACAATGCATCTGTAGTCTTTCATTACCACCAAAGTACTTCAAAATGTCAGTTACCTGTTGCAGCTGAACTCCTTGCTTAGTCATCTTTCTGTTTTTCCCCAGAGGCTGTAAATTCAGAATAACCCCACGATGTGATTTATTTAGTGCATCCACAAGTGGATATCCTCTTCCTAGTTAGCTCATTAGGGCTGTGCTGTGAATGACTACATTCTGTACTGTCACTGGTTTACATTGACGAGGCTCCTGTGTAAGTGCCAAAGAAGGGAGTGGCTCATCAATGGGCTCCTTATTTGCCCCTGATAAGATAAACCATAATTCTACTTTCCTGAAAAACTGTACATTTTACACAGACCAATGGCAATCTTCCATATATATCAATTTTTTCTGATGCCAGGCAGGAGCCATTCCATCTCAGGACACACTGAAACATGCCTACAGTCCCAATTTACAATCCCCAGTTAAGCTGGCATGCACATCTTCAGGATATGTGAGATAAAATCTACACCAACATGGAGAGGATATGCAAAGTATATACTATATAGTAGGGGTGGGCGGTATGACCAAAATTCTGTATCACGGTATTTTTCTAAATTATCCCGGTTTCACGGTATTCGACAGTATTTTTTTCCCCATGCATGAGTGGATGTTAGCCAGTAATTGCAGTGGAAAATGTGGTTAAGAATAACCTATTCCACTGTCAAGAGTATTGTACATTGTACAAAAAAAAAAACATTTTAATGTGCACACAAGTATTAATACAGTTTTGCATTGCCCCATAAAGTGATAGTTTTCAAGGGGGTGGCACTAATGAAGAAGGTATCACATTGCATGACAGATGCAGTCAAAATATAGAACCTTTTTATTGAACAAATTTTGCAAAAACAAACTATAATTTTGACAACATATTTTCAACCATACAAAGAGGCATTTAGACTTAGTAAAATATCCAGAAGTGCTTGTCAAAAATTGTATTGCACCGAATATGTCTTAGAAAAGGAATAAATAGTAAATATTTTTTGTAAACCAACTACACTTTCTGTTAATGTTAACAATCTCTGTCCACTGACACGTTAAAGTGACTTTTTAAACAACTTTATCATCATTAAACTGCATAATATTTAAACTAATAAATAATAACAATAAAATAAATAATAGCATTATTACTGATAGTTGCACTATTACTTCAAGACTTCAAGCCCAGGTGCATTACACAGTATTCCATCCATCCATCCATTTTCCAACCCGCTGAATCCAAACACAGGGTCATGGGGGTCTGCTGGAGCCAATCCCAGCCAACACAGGGCACAAGGCAGGAACCAATCCCGGGCAGGGTGCCAACCCACCACAGGACACACACAAACACACCCACACACCAAGCACACACTAGGGCCAATTTAGAATCGCCAATCCACCTAACCTGCATGTCTTTGGACTGTGGGAGGAAACTACACAGTATTCACCAAATTAAAATAAAATACAACAAGTGCAAATTGGTGATGACATCTTTACCAACTGAACCATCATTTAGGCAAACTGCATTAATATGGACCTTGCTTCAAGCTAAGCTATACTGGGAAGAAAAAAACAAACTATATGTCGAGAACAAAGTCAACATTTCCACTTTATTCTCATAGTTTACTTCATAATTAAAGTAGAATGTCGTAAACTAAACTTCTTCCTAAAATCAATGTTTAATCAATTACTTAATTTACCCCGTCATAACACAAAGCATTTAATGTGCATTAATTTATGTTCCCCGACCCAGTGGTTAATCACTACGCTTCTTAAACTGACTTCCTCCGCACTAAGAGAAGACAGCGATCACCATACAGAATCCATTCACTTCATGATATTCCTGCTTTCTGAAAATTTAGAATGCTAAGATAAATACTTGATATCATTTTCATGATGAAATGCATTAAAGCAGGTATTACACATGCACGGTAGTGAGGCAGTAGTGCTGCTCCCTCGCAGTAAAGGGTCCCCAGGTGTATGTTCAGTGTAGAGAACTTTATGGCAGGTGTGACGAGGCTCCAAAAAACTGGATGTATGAATAGCTATCGCACAGGTTTAACTTAAATATTGTGTAAATGTTGGGTTTGTGATCTGCTGGTCGGAGACACGAACACAGAATTCAATGCATATTCTTTTGAGCGGGCTATCTTTATTGCATGCATGCTGTCTCTATCTGACATAGGCTACCAAAACCCCAGTTCCTATCCTTCCTTTTTCTTTCACCACATAACCAATCACCATACGATAAACGTCTTTATGAAATTAAAACTAGTTATAAACTTAGCCCACGGAGTGTTCAGAACTTTAAAAATATCTTCGTTATACATGTTTAATTATGCCATACATTCAGAGTTGCGCCCATCTCTGAACGAATCACTTAACACAAAGCATTTAATGTGCTATATAACATGACGGGGTTTGAGAAAATCTAGTAAATTAAATATTCATTTTATGATGAAGTTTAGTTTACGATGTTCTACTTTAATGACAAATTACGAGAATAAAGTCAACATGTCGACTTTATTCTCGTCATAAGCGTCAAGATTAAAGTGGAAATGTCGAGAATAAAATCAAAATGTCGTCACACTATTACACAGTACCCAGGTACATTACACTGTATTGAAAACAAATAAAACAAGTACAACTTGGCTTGCAGTATTATCCAGTAGTATAGAAACAGTATTTACACATCTGACCTTTTAAAACTAAAGCATATCAGGGTGACAGACGTGACTGCTTTTTTTCGGCTCTCTGTCCATTTTCACCGCGCTGCATACCTATGCTACCGCCCACTATTTGGTGGTGTAGCAGTGAAAAAGAGCCCTAGTGCAACAATCTGTGTTTAGTGGTGTAGCAGTGAAAAAGGTCCCCACTTGAACAGTTTCCCACTGCGCCACGTTCCGAACGTCGTTTAGGCAATTTAAACCGGTGTTGCGGTATAAGAAAAATCCATATCATAAAAAAAATAAAAAACGGTTTTCGGTATGAACCGGTATACCGCCCAGCACTACTATATAGACTATATATTCACGACTCCATACCATTTGATGAAACAGCATTTACCGTTGTGCCACCCATAATAAACATCTATAAACCAAAATACTTGAATAGTTCACAATTAAAAATATATAGCAAACTGCAATATCATTCGGACTGCTTGGTCTAACCTTGGAAATTGTAAAAGCAGGAAAGGTAACCAAACAAAGGAGTGTGATGGATGCACAAGTGAACTTCAGAGTCAGCCGCTGAAGTACTATGTTGGATGAGCTAAATGAACATCATTGGCCTGAGGTGACATCATATAAATAGGATGCTGCACTCTATGAGAGCTGATGCCAAACTAGGCCAGGATTCAGTCTTTACAAATAAATAAAGTGCAAGCAAACTGAAGGGTGGCATAGTTGTTTGTGGTCACAGCTCTTGAGACGCAAACCAACGTTCAAATCCTAACTTGTGTGTATTTTGCATATCCTCTTGGGATGCCTTCTTAATCTATTCTGGTTTACTACCTAAGGGCTCGTTAAAACTTCACGCTCAGAATGTGTATGCACCCGCATCATGGCTGCCACGCGTTCCCAGCGTTTACATACAAATGCATTTGTGGTGCTTTTATGTTTAAGCATCACATATTCCCGATCGTAATGACACAATACATTTTAAAAGTCTCACATACCGTCTTCTGTGCCGTTTTTTTTTGTCTAGGGCTTCCTCCTGACCTGATTGCAGTGGCAAACAGCAATAGTTCAGCACACAGAACACATTAAATGTATGATATTCCAACTCTCTGCACATTTAGAATCCTAAGATTTATACTTGATATTACCTTCATGATGAAATGCATTAAAGTATGTATGTTACATTTTACAGATAAGTCATTAATTTAATTTAAATAATGAATACTGTTAATAATTACACACATGGGGGTGACACAGTGGTGCAGCGGTAGCACTGCTGTCTCGCAAAGAGTCACATCGCTGGTATTCCCTGCTTGGAGTTTACATGTTTTCCTTCTGGGTTTCCACAGTGTGCTCTGGTCTCCTTCCAAAGATATGCAGATTTAGTGACACTAAAATGACGCTAGTGTATGTGAGGGCTTGTATTCACCTTGCGATGAGCTGATGCCCATCCAGGGATTGTTTCATCCTCGTGCCCAATGCTTGCTGGAATGGGCACATCCCTGGATTGATGGATTTAATCATTAAACATCCTTTTCAGAGATACTGCGGTAAGGTGTAATCGGAATTTAATGGGTGTTCCAGGCAATTCATAACACAGCGAAGCCGAACCTGTTCTCACCGTGATGATATCTCGCACTGCCACCTGGTGGATTCCTCCAGATTTCCGTAAAGTACGCGCGCAAGTATAAACAGTAAAACGCTTGCGTAGAAGGAGCGTCCGCTGCAGCATGAGTCGCGTCGCGTGCAGTATAAACCCAACCTAAGACTTCAGGTTGGTTGACCCCATCTGTGTTTGTGTGTAAATGTGCAAGGTTGGTTTCTCTCAAACATGCTTGCTTGGATGACCTTCAGTTTTCCTATACTGAAAAAAGTGAGTTCAAGAACTGGGTAACTGCCCTATAATTCAAATGCTTTTGCCCTGTAATGTTAAATATTAGACAAGCAAAGCATAAGACATTAAAGAACCATAACCATCACAGTGTGCGAATCAGAAGGTTAATTCATGAAAGATCATTCATACTTGATGATTTCCACAAAGAGACAGCTAGCTTTCTTATGGAAAAAAACCCTTATATGCATATTTATAAGGTAAAACATTGACCTCGATTTGTCTCTGTGTGTTGCCCACTGTGTCTTAAGTGTCATTTTGTAATACTCACCCGGCCACTGTACAGAAAGTCTTTGACATTGCACAACCCCCTTCAACAACAAGTTTCAGGTTCACACTTGGACTCCTTTGGCAGTGTGCTTTAGCAGACTAACCAGTTTGTTTTATTTTTTTTATACAGGTAGCCAAGTGCTTTTCAAATCAGTATATCTTGTGAACCAACATTAAAAGTAGGCCTGCGGATTATCTTGCTTTAAGATGTTGGATCTTTAAATGAAATGATCTAAAAAGCACAGCATTACAACCATGTTCTCCTACTTCCTCGAGTGGATGGAAGTCCTCAGCTCCCAATAGAAGAGACATAGCAGTGACATAGCAGTTAACACTGTTAATACTTGGGTTTGATTCCTGGCCTGGTCATTGTTTTTGTGAACTCTGCACATCCACCAGGTATCTGTTTTTTAATACATTCTTGTTCATTATGGTGTTGGAGAGTGGTGCTGTGTTACATGTTGGTTGGACATGCAGCTAAAAATTGCATTGTACTCCGTATATGTAGCCATACAACTACTTTCTACTACTATCCTGACTTCTCCCACATCTTGGAACACCTCCATGCCAGCTTAAGTAGTGAGTCTTGTTTAGTGTGGTGTGTGTGTGCTCTGGGTAAAGGATGGATGTCTCATGGGTACATGCAACTTGCCTTGTAGTAAACAAGTTAATTATAAAAGTAGCTGCTGCAGCTTCAAACCTCAGATCAGGCTGCTAGAGTTCTGGTCTCCATGCATAAATGTTAATAAAGGAAATTGTTGATGAACTCACCTGTGGTTTAATTGATTTTTTATACCCATAACCTCCTTGACTCAGGCGAAAATAGCAGAAATTTGATTTACTGATTTGCTAAGGCAGTGTCTGGGCTAGCACTGCTGCCCCACAGCTCCAGTAGACAGGGTTCAAATCCCAGCCTGTTCACTGGTACATTCTTTCCATGCTCTGACTCCCCACAACCATAAATATGGATTAAGTGGGTTTGATAAACAAAGATTTGGCAGAAAGTTTAGGACACAATGAAAGCATTGCATTCCTTTTGACATACGTGTTGTGCTGATTAACTTTCCTGCATTTTATTTAAAGAGCCATCAACATACAGAAGCAATTGCTTACTCATTAGGAGGAAAATCAGAAAGCTATTTAGAACTGAGCTAAGATCTGAACATCAAGATATAAATCAGAAACTGTGATATGCTGCACTTGAAAGGCATGTCATTTGTATAGCTCTATTTACCATCACACCTTGATACCAATCTTACTCTAATTATTACAGCTGGCAACCTTATTACAAACACCTTTGTTATTAAGTGGTGCTGTTGATAGGAAGGAGCACTTTCTTGAACTTGCTGGGGCACCCAACTCCAGAATCTCATAGAAATTCCTCCATCCACTAATATACAAGGCTAAACAGGGGCAACAAACAAGTATGCACAATCCAAAGAGGACATTGCACTTCTCATTCCACATGTGTGTGCATCTCATGGCATAATAATCCAGTTACTGGATGTGTGAGTGTTACTCTGTTCCTTGCAGTGGCAGTTCTGATTTTTCAGAGTATCTTCATCACGTTCCACCTGTATGTTTTCTCCATTTCTGACAGCTGACTTGTTGTAGCTTAGTAAAATAGGGATTGCTAGCACAGGCCCTTAGCTCATTGTGTGCTTTTGGTCAATTGTGTTTGGTGTTTGGAGTGCATGACACCCCCTGCAGGCCACCACTGATTGAGATGCAGGTTTTAGTCCTAAAAAGAAATTTTTTATAAACTACAGCTCCTTCTTCTGCACACAAGTCCTTCCCAAATGTGCTTGCAACACAAAACCCTAACTCCTTCTATTTTTATCTCCTTCTCTGCAAGTGAGTGTTGTCCTCCTTCACTCTTGACTCTAACTCACTTGGCTGATGTGGAGGAGGCCCCTTTCAAATCAGTATTGCACCAGGAAGCACTTACGGGTCAAGTGCAGATTCCGTATGACAGGGGAGAACGTCCTCAGAGCACAAGCTCTCATGCACCCCTACTGGTGTCAAAAAGGAAGCTACTCCAGAAGAATGCTGCCACCTAGGGTGCCAAGGGAACACATGCTCCATGGAGGAAGTTTCCCATTGTACTTCATTACATTGGTCTGCCTACTAGGAAAGGGAATGCCAGCCATCCTGACTGGAATGCCAGTCCATCCATCATGTACATGTACACATTTGGTGACTTACAATATTTTGAGATACAATTGGTTACATTATTTTTGTTTTTCCAATTGGAGCACAGGCAGGTGATGTGACTTGTTCATGGTCACACAGTGTCAATACCATGATCTGAGCCCACAACCTCAGGGTTTGAAGTGCAAAGATTTAACCACTATACAGACTGCCATCACTATATATACAATGCAGCCTTTTTTCATAAGTATCACATCGTAAAAGTGTGCAACCACCAAGTCATGATGGAATACACATCTTCCACGTTAAGGTTACCATTAACTACAGTCTATTCTGACAGCATCAGAGGCAAGTCAATAAATATAAAGCCAGTGCTATGGATAAAACCATTTTGTATTGATAATGTCTTGTGTCATCAGTCTTCTTCATTTTTATTTAATGACTTAAGGCGGCTAAAGTCTTAAAATCAGGAAACAAGGTCAAAAATATTTTCCATATTTTTTTTCACTTTTCTGGCCCACTGTGTATGTCTTTATGTATGTAACACTCAAACCACACCTGCCGGTGCTGGCTAAGATCTGTTTTGGCCAGGCTGTTTCTTATGCTCATTTGCAGAGCTGGTTATATTTCTGAGAACTTCTGGTTACTTTTCTCTGATTGCTTCTACATAAACTAACTGGAAACTGAAGCAAAAATGTGTTTTCTTAATCTCTTTTTAAATAAAAGATATGAAATATATGCATAATGGTTATATATCTCAGTCTGTTATGTAAAAAAAAAAAATGTTACAATAACACAAAAATATAATTATGTTGCTGTTTAAAAAAAAAAAAAAAAAAAAAAAAAAAAAAAAAAAAAAAGCAGTTGCTCATATTTTAACTGAGCCTGAAGTTGGTAGTAAGATATATTAAGATTAAGACAAGATTAAAGACTCATTTCGATTCACTTGCATTCCGTGACCTTCAGTAATACTGATGGTTTCCTCATTGTGATTATGTAACATTACTTCTATTTATTATTTATTTTATTTATGTTCATTTATTTTATTTCTATTTATGTTATTTATGTTAATTGTATGTTTTTCTTTAATTCTATTATTGTAAAGCACTTTGGCCACAGCATTCCGATGTTGTTTTAAATGTGCTATATAAATAAAGTTGACATTGATACTTCTTCTACTGCTGAAACTCTATAAGGCTGAATGTGTCATTAACTTCCTGTATCCTGCTGTTTAGGGTCACAAGAACACAATTCAAATACAATGGCCTTCCTGCCCTTTTTCTTTTACTTCTACTTTTTCTACTCTTCGCTCTCTAGTCCTGACTACTACTTTGCACCCACTCCTCCATGTCCATACTCTACACCACCATTCCTTTATTTTCTCCTCTTGTTGACTCCTTTCCTCAGTGCAGTAATTAAGAAACTCAAGGCCTCTTCTAATAGATACTATACGTAAGCACCTCACTTACCAGACATTAGTTTTTATACCTACATTGTTAGTGAATTAATGTATATGCTACTTAGCAGTCTCTCAGGCAGTGGCTACCATCATCTAGCCTTTCTTTTGCTTATGAGTATGAAGAAAGTGGTGTTCCTTATTGTATTATCGAGGGACCAGTAACAGTGCACTGCACGATAACGTGCAGTGAATACACTTGACATGAGCATTCATAGCTTTCATACTCTTTCTCTATACGTTTTAGCATTCGTTTGCTCAGAGGTTGATGCGTTTGCTGCTTCCTGAGCAGCTCTTCTTTTCTCCACCCTAGTGGCCCGCTTCTTCTCTTCTTTCGTCAGCATCTTTTTGCGTTAAAACTGATTAAGTCAGTGTTTGTGTTGCAATTACTTGGTATGTTTTCTTTAATTTTTCACTTAAACTGGAACTTCATATCTTAAATCATTCTTGAGGCAGATTGAAGATTTAAGAGGTAGGGGAAGTGACGGCGAAGGTGGTAGGGATCAGAATGGCACCCATACGCATGCACCACACAGCCGCCCTGCTGGCCGCTGCCAAGAGTTGATTCTACAATAAAATAAAATAAAAATTAAAAGAGGAATAACCTTGGAGGTCAATCATCACCCCAAAAGCGGATAGTAGATGTCACATGGTATATGTGTACCAAATTTCAGGTCAGTAGGTCAAACGGTTTGCGAACTACAAGTGATTTAAAATCCTGGACAGACAAACGGACAGCCACGGTAACGAATTATATAAGAAGATAGAGTGTAACTCAGCAGGTTTGTTACAGGATTGGTATACTCTTGCACTATTTACTTAACACACATGGAAAAATGCATACACAGTGTCTCCATTCATATTAACACTGATAATGAGTGATGCCTGCAATTCCTGTCACTCCTCAGTACAGTACTTCACATCTTTAGCGTGAAACAACATATGCGTGCTCTGGGATATAATTCAGACTTTAAATGCTACTTTGGTCAGTAAGAATATTCTAGATGCATGAAGGCTGATAAGCCCATTGATTATATGCTGCTTACCTAATAATATGTTTTACTTCTACCTCACTGTTCATCTATTGGAAACATCTTTCCTCAGCCTGATAACCCTGTAGGAAAGGAACAGCAGCCATCTCCCATACACCAGGTGTCCTGCATTTACTTTATTACTTTAAATAGAAATTTAAAAGCAATGTGGTATTTATTAAAAAAAAATCAGTAGAAGAAAATACTAATTTAGATAGCAAAGTCTGCACAGATATAGTGTTAGAAAGCATATTGCAGATTAGCAGCAATATCAAAAGAGGATGTTGGCCTGGGAGGCTTTTAGATTTAGTACTCGGGCTGATGCATGAGTTGCATTCTCCAAAGTCCAAATGAAATGGTGTCACTTATTGTGGCATATCTCTGTCTCTAACATTGCTGTCTGGTCTCTTGGACGGGTCATTATTAAAGTCAAAAATTCATATAGGATTCCAGACCTTGTGATATTACACACATATAATTAGATAGCTTTTGTGGGGGCCTCATTTATAAAACTTGGGTCCGCACAAAAAGAGGTTCAAAATGTGCATACATAGCTTCCCAACTTGATGCGAACAATTGTGTATATTTAGGGCTACAATGACCTAATTGGATGCAACATTTTGAAAAAACTGGAAAATGACTCCCTTAATCAAGTAGGAAAATGCAGACAAACTAGCTAAATGATAACTTGCATGCATAACAATTCATATCAATGAGACATTATTATAATGTATGTTGATGTGACAGATATATTACACCTCAAAAGTGATGATTATGATATACTGTCCAGACTGTGTTTTAGATACCTTTTTACCTTGCTATGGATTGGCTTTGAAGACATTTTTTGGTTTAAATTGACTACCTGTTGTCACTTATCAGGGAGCTGGCCGACAGGTTAGGATTACCTTTGCCAAGCTTCACTCCATTATGCCTTATGAGCTGGAAGCCATTAACTGACTGGCAAAGCACCACATTCAGTTTTCATATGGTATGGATGTACATACATAAAAATGAAATGTGTTTGCCAACATAAATAGGCAATTTGCAGCAGTTTCCTGTTCTCCTAACGCAATTGCATCCCTTTGATGCACTCCTATTGCAATAAGGGCATCTAGCAAGAAAAAAAGCTGCATTTGTTATCTGTAAGCAGTGAAATTCCATTACTGCACAAACCATTCAGGATGTGGCTGCAAACATAAGGGCACCATTCAAAGTATGTTAATGTACACATATTTATGAATGGCAAACTGCATAGAAATGTATATACGCCAGATTTTATACTTTTTTTTTTTTTTTTTTTTTGATACTCCACATTTTTTCATACTCCGATCCACACAAAATTTTATAAATGAGGCCGTTGGTGATGGATGGCTCTGCCTGAAAGCTTTAATACTTGTGGTTTATTGTGCAATCTGTTACTTTCTAGTTCTTTTACTAATATGCTGTAGATTGTTTGATCATTTTAAACTAATCTGATTGCTTAGATAACAAGAAAGAAGGAATGTACACATGTACTGTAGTTTGATAAACAAGAAGGTGGGAAAGCAGAATTTAGTTATCTAAACTGCCTTCAAGAGTCCTTTAAAGTTCACGGCAGTCAGTTTGATCAGTTACATGTAACCAAGTCTGATTGCTGCTTTTTTGTAATATAGTTTTTAATATAGTGTTTACAGTTCTAAAATGATGAGGTTATCCCTCTAACACACTCGTGCTTTGATCTGACTGGTTGTCTCCACACCTCACTTAGCTGGTCTCTGAAAGACTCCAAAGCTTGTTTAAACTAATATTATGCTGTATACGAGTAATATAACATCAGTGCAGCCGGATTTTTCCTTTTGGTTTCCTGGCATTGCAGAAAACATCTTTCTAGATCTGCACTCAGCACTGCTTGTTGTTGCATAGGGTGCATGGCTGATTCTGTGTACTATAGTGCCTCTGAATGAGCACCAGTTCTCACCTTTGCCACACAGGCCACTGGTCACATTGCTTACAGCTAGCTTGAAAAATGATGTGGAATTTCTTAATGATCATTATCAATAAAATAACAGACTTCATGTGGCTAGTATTGGTAAATGAGCTCCAAAAAGCAAAGTCTCGTGAGAGCCTGTGCACCTCTTTCTGATCTTGCATGACAATAGTGAAGGACTGCTGCAAATAAAACCTTTTTATTATTTACTGTGCTGAATCATTGGTGTTGAATTGTTGTGAAATGTATGTTGTTGTTATTATACAAGTTATTCTACTTATTTTATACTTGCTTGCTTTACTGAGGACATCTGTGAAAATAACTTCATTGTGAGATATGGTAGTAAAATGTCTAAACTAAACCATCAATTTTCTTAATGGCAAGTCTGAATTCCAGTTAAGACTTGCCTTACTTTCAGGTGCATCTATTAGCTAAATCATAAATATTATTTGTTTTTTTAGGAGGCAGTTGAAGTTATGTACCTTAAACATCTCAATTTTTCTTCTGCGGCTATTTTGTCAGTTGGTGTGTCATACACTACGTGGGCAGAAGGGAAGAGGAGTACGAATAGATAGATAGAATGTCAGGGTTGGTGACTTGTAAATGGCGTAAAGCAATTCATGGTGTGTTTAGGGTGGTGAAAAGTGCTGTATTTACTGAAGGACATGGTGTTGTGGTGCAAGAGCTGAAGAGGTCAAGATTTGAACCAATGAAGTAATAGCCAATTGAAAGCTGGAGGTTTAATAAAACCCATGAGGGAGTCCTATGAATGAGTGCCACGTGAAGAATATGGTAGTTTCTCCTTTGCGCTTAATGGCCAAAGGCTGCGATTCAGTAGGTATTATTGAGAGTGTTCCTCAGACCTGGCACTGGTGCTCCTCTGAAGTTTGCTGATTTTTGTTTCAACTGATGAATTCATCAGAGGACAATAGCTACCTTGCATTTGCATCTTTCAGAAAGAAAGAAGGTCTTCCAAATAACCATTGGACTAAGATGTATTTCTCAGTGCATTAATAGCCATAAGAAAAAATTGTATTTTCCAGGCGGCACAGTCGTGTCTAAAAGTCTAGCACTATCTTTGTGGAGTTTGTACATCCTCCCTGATTCTGCATTCTAGTTTTTATCTCAAATTCTGAAAATGTTAGAGTGGGTTGTCTGGCAACTCTGAATTGGCCCACAGTGAAGGACTATGGGTGTGTGAATGAGTAGGCAACTCTGATGAAATGTTGCCTCATCCAGAGTTGGTTCTTATCTTTTGCATAGAGTTGCTGGCATAGTTTCCAACTCCTTGCAACCATGAACCTGTAAAAAGGAGGGATGGTACAGTGTTATTGTAAGATATTACAGTATTATTGTAAGCATCTGAGATGCTATCTATTTTGGGTGGGAAGATAATTAATTACAATTCCACTTTAGTAAAAATGGGGTCTTGAATGACCATCTGTCTTCTGAAGCAGTGGCTAGTGCTCAATAACAGGTGCAAACTTTCAGACACACAGACAATTTCAGAATTGCCAGCTGGCCTGACCTGCTAATCCTGGCTATGTTATAGGAAAGTGGGAGTCTTAGGAGATTTAAAAAAAAAAAACAACTTGTGGAAAAAATACAATGTCCAGACAGACGTGACTGAGCCAGGATTTAAATGCATGTCTTTGGAGACATAACAGTTCTAAACACTGTGACATGATGCTGCTCAAGAACCAGACTAACTCAGCTAATGATATGCCAGTAAACCTTTTGGTATTACTGAGTAAATCAACACAAAGAACAAGCAGAGGGAGCCGATTTAAAAAATTTTCTAACAGGTATGCTGAGGGGAACCTAGAAAATGATACATATTTGACTGATTTCTTTGAGGACATATATACAGGTAATACTAAGAATGCAGGGAGCATGTGTTGTGAATTTCCCATTGGGATTAATAAAGTCTATCTATCTATCTATCTATCTATCTATCTCTCTATCTATCTCTCTATCTCTCTATCTCTCTATCTCTCTATCTCTCTATCTCTCTATCTATCTATCTCTCTCTCTCTCTCTCTCTCTCTCTCTCTCTCTCTCTCTCTTTCTCTTTCTTTCTCTTTCTTTCTTTCGGTGTTTGAAATAGTGGCCATGTGCAACAAATATTATAATCTAGGCAAAGTGAGGGTCATCAAGTAAAGAATTATTTGCCGAAAACCTCAGTTGCAAACATGAAGTCCAAGTAATTCAACACCCTTCTTCCGATCATTTAAAAAACCAAAATCCCACAAGTGTTAGCTTACCTTAAAAGAGAGTTAATTGGCCAGTTACACTTCATCAGATTTATCTCCTTGCCATAAGGCTGCAATAAATGGCAAAGTGGTCTTTACTGTGCGCCTCATTTATTTAATACGTACAGATTCTACACAGCTTACACAGTGTCAGCAGTTCTGAGGGGAACATTTCTTCAAATATATAAAATATTTATGACCAGTATGAAAACAGAGGAGTTAGTTATTTTAATTTCAGCATTTTGTGGAGTTTTTGCATACTAATATTTTATGAAGTGCCAAAATCTAGTCCATCCATTTTCCAAACCTGTTTATCCAGAGCAGAGGTGTGGGGATGCTGAAGACTTCCAGTAAGCATCGGGCACAAGGCAGGAACAGTCCCTGAACAGAGCACCAGGCCATATTCCAACAGGGAATAGTCATGTGACTGACCTGTAATTAAATAATAATAATAAGGTCGGAGGGTCCTGCCTTGCTCCAAACATGTGTTTTCAGTTCACCGAAGTAAACTGATTTGTCCTGTTGTGGCTGTTTCTTATGGTGCCCTGTAATGGACTTCTGCCCCCTGCAGGGTAGGCTCTTAATGCCAATGCCAATGCCCTGGATTTGAACCAATATAAATCAAAAGTATAAGATGTTTAATGATTGTCCTGTACTAAGCAGACTTTCCTTTTAAAACCTTTTTATTTTAAAAAAATAGAGATTTGAAGACCACTCACATTTCTTTTTTTTTTTTTTTGTTGTTTTTCGTTTAAGAAGTTAAACGCAGGAATTGTGCTAGTATTGATGCACTGGGTAGGGTACTGAAATAGAATATAAAAGGGGAAAAATAAACCTTTGATTAAGGATGACATGGCCTTGTCAGTCTGTAGGCTTTGTGGCCTACAATGCATACTTGTGCTGTGTGATAAAGTGAGTAAAAGGTGCTACTGAGGATGACAACTATTGGTGTATTACATAACATTCAATATTCTGGGCCTGTCTGATTTTTTTCTGAGCTTTTGTGTCTCTTTCTCTCCCAACAATATAAAGTATAATTACATTATACATTCCATTCTTAAATCCACTTAATCTAATTAAGGTTCTTGAAATGGCAACTTAGCCTGACAGTAGTAGGTACAAAGCATTAAACAGCCCTGGACAGGACACTACACCATTATAAACTATTACTTATAAAATTTTTAATAATCTGCAGCTCTTAAAGGCTATTTCAAATTACACGACTTTTCAACTGATTTCTAGTCATGTAAATTGACATGCTCTAGTGACGAGATAATCAACTGCAGTCATCAAGGTTAGCATCCCTTCTGACTAGAAGTTGATTAATGTGATGTTGGCTTATTACTTTATTTATTTTCTGAACTTGCTTATTCCAACTGAGGATCTTGGAGGTCCAGAGCCTATCCTGGCAGCACTAGATGTGAGGGAGGAACCAGCCGTTCATGGGGTGCCAAGTATATACAGAGCAAATAAAAAATTAATTAAAAAATCCTTAATCATTATGGTTTGTGATTATGATCTAGTTGGCAGACTTAACAATTGAGCTGAAGGTTAAAGATCTCTTGTGTTTTCTTGTTAACAGACGGGCAGTTGCACATATTGACAGCTCTTTACTGTTCTTTTATGACTTTTTATTTAAATACAACAGAGATGATAAGAGAAATCAAATACTATCATTGTATCCTTATGAAATGTCTATTAGACCTATCCTCTAAATCCATATTAATAGTTGTGGGGAGTCAGAATATGGGAAAAATGTGCCAGTGAGTAGACCAGAGTTTGAGTTCAGACAAGTGGATGTGTGGGGTAGCAATGCCGAAACATACACTGCCATAGCAAAGCAGTGAAGTGTAATTTCTTCAATTGGTGCCCATGCCAACCAATGTATTTGATCCTGCTTGGGCCGGACCCAGTCAGCCAGGTCTGTCTCCCCATTATTGTTTACTGCCACAACAAATGAAGCCAGCCAGAATGGGATACAAGTTGATCACAAGACACATTCACCCAAGTGCTCATAACATAACTAATGAGGTGCACTTATTTAAGCCATCATGCACATCGTTAGGACATAGCAGGTAACCAACCGAGGTGCACAAATGTGAAGACTTCACAAAGGTAGCGACTAAGCCAGGAATTAAACTCATTCGGGGATGTGAATAAACAGAGTGAGGATAACTGTGCCCACCATGTCCCTTTATGTATATTGTATACATAACATACAGTATGTGAAACTGTGTAGACATGACAATAATGACCCAGTAATAAACCTGTAATACCTCGCAGTCCAGGTATGGCTGATTCCTACCTTATCTTAAGTGCTTCCAGGATTGCATCTGGACTGCTAAGCTCCTTTTCAATGAGATTTGAAATACAACAAAACAAGCCTCATACGGTGGCAGCCAAAAAAACTCTGAAAGTTACAGTATGTGTCCACCAGAACTGACTCCTGATTTCAAGTACTGCAAATGGAGAAACCTGAGCTAGAATAATAAAGAAATAAAAAACAAAGCTAACCAGTAAGTGCAACAGTGAGAGGTGTTGGCTATTTCTTCCTTTGATGTTTTTCTTTTGCCTTGCTTATAGATTGTTGCACAGTCTTGCTTTTTGAAATGGTGGCATTAAAGTCTGGTTGGAGCAATAATCTATCCTTTCAGGCATATTGGATTTTCTGAATCACATGATGTCTGGTCAGCATTTATTGTATGTGGTTTTTTGGAAGTTTGGGGTGGGGTGGGGAATTTGGATATGGGGTTCTGACTGATATGTAGTTACCAGGGGCAAGGTGGACCAACTCAATGTTGCAGTATATGCTGAACTTTTAAGCAACCCTTGCTTAAGGCAACTACCAAACAAGTATTAATAATAATAATAGTTGTAGTAGTAATAGTAGTAGTAATAGCAGCCGAAGTGTTGCATGTACAGAGTACTGTGAAATTCTTGCTTGCATATCTGAACAACATACAACTCATCGTAACTCCCATAACTTAAGAACTCACCACAGACAATGACCAGTATGGAAGTCTAACCCATGATTGTAAAGTTGTGTGGAAAACAGCCTGGACACATTCATGTCACCCAACACACGTTTATTTACACTATTTACAAACAACGACTTAAGCACAACCCAGTGCCGCAGCACCAATCACCCCAGTCCAGGCCCTCAATAAAATGCCTTCTCTCTCACTTCAGGCCGCCTCTTTGCCTCCTCCAGAGACCTTGTCCTCTTCCACCCAACTCTAGCCCTGAATGAAGGGAGGTGGCCCCTTTTATTGTCCCTCGGATAGATAGATAGATACTTTATTAATCCCAAGGGGAAATTCACATACTCCAGCAGCACCTTACTGATACAAAAAACAATATTAAATTAAAGATTGATAATAATGCAGGTAAAAACAGACACGCCCCAGTGTGGCGGAAGTGCCGGCTGCATCCCCGGAAGAACTCCGGGTGTCCCTGCTCCTCTCCCCCCCCCAGCACTTCCTGGCATGGCGGAAGTGCTGAGGTCCAGGGCTCTCCAGGCATTGGGGCGCCCCGTGGTGGTGACCACGGGCCCCTACAGAGTTGAGCTTCAAAGCTCTGTCTCCGTGGTCTCCACAGCCACCAGGGCGGTTGCCCTCTCATGGTCTGGAGGAGGCGTGAGCCCTCCTCCGGTCCTCTTGGGCATCCCGGCTAGGTACCACCCCCAGCCGCGTGCCACAGCTATGATGCAACAGTGCCAATGTCCTGCCCCAGATGAAAATTTAAATTACATTAAGATTCATTTTCAATTTAAAATGCAGAGAAATAATTCCAAAGTTAGGAGTCTGCTATTGCCCACATTTCAAGTCAAAAAGACTGGATCTACATGTAAGCATTGATTGACTGGAAGAGTTGATCTGTGCCAGAATAGAATAGTATAGAAATTATACAAATATGGGGATCAGATCTAACATGCAGCACCGCTTTCAGGTGAAATATGAGCCTAATGAATGATAGACTCTACTGAACAGTTACAGCTCAAGAAGAGAAGCGTCAATGGTAAATGACGGTCAAGCTCATCGCTGTAATGTGTCCACTGGCTCTCCTTGACTGTATTAAATACACTGCAGTATTAAGAGTCGGAAGTCACGGTAGACAAGTACACCACATTTGTGCTGAATTGACTGATGTCAGACCACTACCTGATGCTCTAGTCCAAATTAACAACTTCTATACAGGACATTAGAGACACTAAAATGAAGCATTTTCCTTAAAGGCCTTATGGACCCTACTGTCTTTTCAATGTACTACTTAGCGTTCTTTAGGCATCGCTAGTAGGATAGACTTTTATTCAGAAAGTTAGTGTTTTAAGTACTTTTGGAGGGGGTTTCCTATAAAAGGAGCTATATTGAATAGAATCAGTCATGTTGAGAGCACTATGAAGCACACTATTATAGGTTTATACTGTAGGGTGAGTATTATCACACATACAGAGGGAAATGAAATTCTCACTTGCACATCTCCACTTCCTGGTGCCATTATTAGTGAGTAGAACTACTTAATGTTAAAACTTTCTGCCTTATCTGAGAAATCTCAGAACACAGTTTACAACACTGTCTACTATTAGGATTTAAATAAATAATCCAGTCATGCAATCAATAACTGAAAAATGAACAACAGGAACAATGAGAGTGCAAGGGTAGTTACCAATTTTAGGACATAGGAGGTGTGTAAGAGTATCCACTGAAACACTCGGGCAGACCTGAAACAATGTTTGGATGGGATTCAAATCCAGTCTCACAAGGTATCGAGCCAGCCGCCCTAGCCTCTGTGCCACTATAGCATGAAAGTTTTTATATTTTCCAAGGTGAAAGTTTGATTGTGTCTCATAATTTGAAAAGGTTTATTGTGCACTAATTCATAATATGGTTTAAGGTAAGCTGCATTGCCATTTGAGACGGTTGGTGGATGTGATAGTGTCTCTTGATATTTATAGTAAAGCCTCAGTACACCTTCCTGTGTAACTGAACAGAATCTACAAAAGTGTTAACATCAAAAGAATGATTGAGTTTCTTGAAATGGAGTGGTGCCCCATCCAAGCGTAGTTGCTGAGTTTTACCCCATGATGGTCTCTGCTACCCTGAAACTGGATTAGCTAGGCTGAATGGATGGATAGATTAATTGTGAAACAGCATTCAGAATTTCAGGTATGAGACTTGCTCAGGCTGACAAAATGGCCCAGTGATGGGGACTGAACCGAAAACCTTGTGGTCAATGGTCTAACATCCTAGCTGCTAGGACACACATATTATGCACGTGTGTGTGTGTGTGTGTATGTATGTATGTATGTGTATATATATATATATATATATATATATGTATATAAAATATAATGTATGTATACATTTGTGTGTGAGTGTGTATGTACTGTATATACTAGCTGTAAAAAGCACACGGTCGTAGAAACTATTGCAATTGTCAGACCTTGTCAGAAAAAAAATTGAAATGTAGAGATGTCCGGTAATTGAAAGGAATTACTCTGGGCATCTCTCTACTAGGTTTTGTTTTGCCGACTTGCTCACCTCACTTGTGTATTAGTGGTGGGAGGAACAGTAAAAGGGATACCATTTTGCTGATGTGCTTGCCTTACTTCTGTATTCGCTGCTAAGCGAGTGACTCTTTTTTTCTGAGATTTCGTTTTGCCGATGTGCTGGCTCTCTCTTGTGTATCCTCAGAGGTGGTACCCTTAGCCCGACTCCACCTCTCCCTATATTTGTATACTGTGTGTGTATATATTTTATATATTATATAAAGTATATATTCTACATTTCAGTAATTTACATAAGTGAAACAGGAAGAGATCATGCATGTCATTTTCAGAGAACGCTTCTCATCATAATCAAGGATCGCTCTTCAAACCCAAGGTAGCAATTCCACTTCTCTTGATTGTAGTCACAATGATCTATCAGTTTGTATTTTGTTAAAGATTCAAAGATACTTATTATGGAAATGCTAAGCTGATTGTTCAAGTCACTTCACACATTTCCCCAGCATTGAATGTCTGACTAACCTTGTACTCTCACCTTTTGGCTTCTTTTTCATGGAGCATTAAAATGCTTTTAAATTTATTGAAGTAATGAAAAAGGCACACTTACGTACTAACATGAATACGCATTTACCACAGTTCGCAGGTGTTTTGTGTTGTGGTTAGGATGCCAGCAGAATGCATGAGGCCCTAACTGAGAGGAGAGTGGAGGACCTAACAGAGTATGGGCTAGCGGCTAAAGCAGTGAACGTCATACTGCTAAGTTGCTGCTGCTTTACCTGCCAATTTCAGAGCTATGGTTACAACAGTCCAATGTATTTGTAATCTGTAAACCAAATATTCTGTTAAATAAATACATGTTAGCATTCGATTGGTCCAAAAACTTCAAAGACAGTACGTAGTTGTGAGTCAAGATGGACATTTATGATATAACATTTTATTGTAATTTGAAGTTTGAATGACTTGCTGTAGTTTGGTGCTGATTGAACATCACAAAGAATATGAAAATGAATGTATGGATTTATTCTTCGGAAGTGACTAATCATTGGTCTTGGATGTTGGCTCACATAGGTATGATGTGTTATTCTTTGTTAACTACACCCAAAAAATATTTTTTTTACATATTACTTACCCCCACGTAGTATGTATTGATGGCTGAGAAAAAAATGTTTTCTTGGAAAATGGAGATAACAAAGTTTCCGATATAGTGGGTTCTATAATACCAGACACTGGACAACACCAAACAAGAGCAAAAAGTCCATATGTGAAGTTATTGAATTTTATGCTGACAACATCCCAAACACAGGTATTTTTACTAAAATATTGTTATATAAGCCATTTCCACATAACTGAAAATGGAATTTGCTCAGATGCACATTCCTTTAGTATGCTTTAGTGTGCTGTTAACTTTTTCTCATATATTCCTTTCTCATCTGTAGAAATGACATCCTGACCTTGATACATGTTCTTTGGCCCAATTTTTGATTGAGAGCCCTGCTTACTTGAAGGCATTCTGCCACAATAAATTAAGGGGAATAAATAAAGTGCAGCGCAACAGAGCAGATGCATGTATGAGCTATTCTGTGTGTCCAGCAGCATGAAATTAATTATGTATATGTATAAAGCTGACTTGTCATTTTTCCATAATTCTCTGTCCCGTTGTGCAATATAGCAAAAAATCTATCATTATAATTTAATTTACAGGCCATCTTTTTATTATTTTACATAAACAAGATTGCTAATGGTACTAATCAGCTGGAAATATTTGGCCATGGTTGCTAATATACTGTTATTTACAATTTATGGGAAAGGTCCCTATATTAGGATTTTAATTGTACTTTGTACTAAATAATAATGAGGTTTGTTGTAATACACTACAAGATTTTATTCCAAGTAGTATGATAGATAGCAGTGCAAGTTAATGGGGTGACCCAGTGGTTATCATTGTTGCCTCGCAGCCACAGGAGATTGGGATTCAAATCTTGACCTGGCCATCTTTGTGGAATCTGCACATTCTACTCAGAGTGGGCTTTCCTCCAGATGCTCCATCTAGCCATTCTAAAGATGTATACTGGATGTTTGTGTGTGTGTGTGTGTGTGTGTGTGTGTGTGTGTTAGGTTATTTGGAATCTTTAAATTGGCCTCATGTGAATGAATGTAAGCCTTGCAGTGGTCTGGCATCCTCTTCAGGGTTGGTTCCTGCCTTGTGCCCAGTCCTGCCAGGATAATCTGTCTCTGTCATCCTGAACTGAATAATGATGGGTAGGTAAAGGATGGATAAATTATAAATAGAGTAGGCTACGCAGTGAATTGTGCTGCAGTGTTTTGATTTCAGAGTACTGGGTTCAAATCTCAGCTCACATACTCTTTGTGTGCAACACATTTTCCTGTGAATCTGTGGATTTTTTTTCAAGTCTGAACCCTCTTTTTTTAAACTTTATTTGTGTTGGCAGTGCAATGGTGAGTGATGGCACTTTATAAATCCAGTGTCTTGTCTTCAAACCCTTTGTCTATGTAGAGTTTGCATGTTCTGCCCATGTCTTCATTAGTTTTCCTCCCAAATCCCCAAAGACGTGCAGGTTAGGTTAACTGACAATCCCAAATTTGATGCATTGTGAGAGTGGGCTCTGTCACAGACTTTTGCCCCATTTAGTGTGGTCTCCTTCCTTGTGCTCAGTGCTGCCTGGGTAGGCTGTGGCCTTCTACAACCTTTAAGTGGATTCAGTCGGTTTGAGAATGGTGTGTTATTTTACTTTCTTCTTGTGAATGCTGCTCCATAATTAACAGAGCTATGCAATGCCGAATAACCACTGAGAAGTGAATTGTTATTGCCTGTTGGGCAAATTTCACATGGTCACATCATTATGGCAAAGCCAGCAGGGAAAAAATTCAACATTTCTGTGTGTTGCAGTGCTAAATTACTTTCCTGATTCTATTTTTATTCTACAGAGCTCTTTTGAAACACACATATGTATGTAGTTCCCTATGTAGGGGAATACAAAAACAGGCTGGTCTCCTACACTAAGCAGATGTTTGTTGGAATATGTCCTGCCTGCTTGCAGCCATTAATTGGGAAATGCTTGTTTTATAGTCCGTCTGAGTGGATGAGTGGTGGCTCTGAGGCTAGGGATCTACACTAGCAATCGGAAGGTTGTCGGTTCAAATCCCGTAAATGCCAATAGGAACTCTGCTCTGTTGGGTCCTTGAGCAAGGCCCTTAACCTGCAATTGCTGAGTGCTTTGAGTAGTGAGAAAAGCGCTATATAAATGCAAAGAATTATTATTATTGTTTTATAGTCCGTCATTAATTTTAGTAATTCATTTAAATTACTTTTAGCTCCCCTGGAGCTGCTCCAATCATATCCCATTGGACGGAGACCCTGTAGCAGACCCAGGACACTCTGGAGGGATTTTATCTCTTTGCTGGCTTGGAAATACCTTGGAATTCCCCAGGAAGAGCTGGAATCTGTGGCACAGGGTATGGAAGTTTTGTGGCCGTGGCAAACTTACCAGGAAAAGCAGTTTGAGAAGATGACCATGATAATTTTTATTCAAATTGTTCCACTACGTAAGTGGCATGGAGGTGTAGTGGTGGACACTGCTATCATACACATCCAGAGTTCTGAGTTTGATGCTAATGCCTGTGTTGAGTTTGCATATTTTCCCAGTGCCTCCTTGGTTACTCAAGGATTTACACCAACATCCCAAGTGGACATGCATATCAGGCTAGTCGGTAACTCTGAACTGGAACAATGTGTTTGAGTGAGCCCTGTGATGGACTGGTGCCCTGTCCATGGTTGCTTCATGCTTTGTGTTTGGTGCTACCGGGACAGGCTGCTGGCCTCAAACATTGTTATTGCAATATAGGGTTGTGGGATTTGATAGCATCAGGGAAGGCAGCAACCAGTCCTGAATGGGATGCCAATTTAGGGCAGTGTTACACAAATCAGTTAGTTCCTTAATTATCAGTTTACAAATAACATAGTTTAAGGACGAGAACACACTTTTCAAGGAGAAGAGCTATGCATATTTCGTTAAAACAGCGGTTTCATTTTTTAATCCTACAGTATGCAAACTTCTGTACCCGCTGAGGCTGGCAATTGTGTTTATTGAGTTAAATGAGAGTGTGAAGTAAGCTGGTAACTGACACTCTACACTATCTATGACTTTCCTCTATGACCCGTTAGTTGATGATTTTGTGCTCTTTTGTCCTTTTGTTGCTGTATGAGCCAAATGACCTTCTCTTGCTTTGAGCTTTACTTGTATCTTCTAGTTTATATGTAATATAATCTGTCTATTTTCTGTACCTGCTCAGTTCAGTTCATGCTGATGGGGGCCATGGACTGTCTTGGCAGCAGTGAGCATAAGGCTAAAACCCAACTTTGATAGATGCTATTTTATTACAGGGCACATTCATGCAGACACCAGTACTCCTAGACAACACCATAGTTTGCGGTGGCCATTCAAGGTAATGTCTTTGAGACATCCCAGACGCAAAACCTATGCTGCCATAGGGAGAGAATGTAAACTGCACACAGAAAATGGCCGAGTGCATGATTCAAAACCCAATCTTAGGGGGCTGTGCATCAGCAGTGCCACAATACCACCAATAAAATACAGCCTATGTATACTGAATAAAAATGAATGCAGGCTAAAAAGCTGACTTACAGAGGTTACAGAAAAATAAGGGCAAACATTAAAAATGTAAAGACTAGTGCACATAATTTAACATGCAGTAGCTCTGAATAGACAAGCCGTGATTTATCACCATATTTCTTGTAGTATTAAATATTACTGTGCCATAGAACAAGATACTTCTGAATTGAAAAATTATCAGGACAAGTCAGGGTCCTTAAATATGTATTATTATGTATGCACTTTTCACAGGCATTTTGTTTATGAAAGTTTTTGGGTTTTTGAAGTATTGACATAGATGAAGCTCACAATTTTATTCTGTTACTTATACAGTCATAGTCTGCAGCTTCCTTAGAAACAAATTCATAAGGGAAAATAAAGAAAATCTGAGTTGCGATCAGCCCACAGTAAGTTTACCTCCTTTACAATTTCACCAGAACACAAAACTCTGTTCTGCAGTGAATGGGAAAGGGCATCTTTAAATAGAAAATAGGCAAGTAAATAATAATCACTCAAAGGTCAGTACTGGAACATCAAATTGCCCCGTTGTTTTAAGCTGGAGACAAAACCCTAAATTGAATTCAGAAGTCGTAGCTAAACTAAGCAGAAGAAATTCAAATGCAGAGTTACAAAGACATTAGCTGCAAAACTCTGGAACTTCAGGATTGAGGAGTGATGCTAAACAGCCAATCAGATTGTACATTGGTTTCACATGGTTTGCACAGTGGAAAATGTGAAGAGCCCACAACACTACAAGACAGTAGAGAGAGTCGTATTATATGCCAACCCCCTACAAGACACGCCTACTCAAGAGTCATTATTATTCATGAGCCAGATAAACCCTCCCATAACCATAAACATCTTTAAAAAGGTTGTGCTGAGAAAGACGCAAATGACTGCTGATAGAGAAAAATCACTATGCCCAGTGCTGCTTCAGCATTCTTTTAATAAAATGTTCTTCAGATTCCAGTAATGTATAAAACATGTATTTAACAAGGATGTCTTTGGAACACCCATACAGCTCCGATACAATCTTGTATATAATGCATTTGCCAATGATCCTTTGTTAGACAAAGTCTTTACAGTGTATAAATATACAAAAGAATATTTAGAGCTGATAGTGTGTTAATCTAATATAAATAGGTCCATATATGGGACATGAAATCATCCTGTTTTAAGATACATAGAGAAATTCCTCATATTTCATAATTCATTCCAAGTTAGGGGCACCCTTAAGGGACAGCATACTAGAATGAACCAATCCTATTTAGAGCAGCTAGAGAAAAGACAATGTAACTTTAAAGTTTAACAGACTAATAATAATAATAAGAAGAAGACTTTTTATTTATATATTGCCCATGCTCAAGATGCTTAAAAATATTACATGTTTTCCGCTATACCGGGCATGTTGTGTAACATCTCTGAAAAGACAGTAAACCTCGTAGGATGTGAACAACTTGATTTGCTCCTCAAATCAGTGGAGCGCTGGAGTTCTTCAGCTAGACTCAGTAGAATGGCATAGGAGCTGCTCCACAAAATTATATCCTCCAACTAAACAAAATCAACATACTTCAAAACACAGAATGGCAATGAAAGAGATTAGAAAAAGATAAAGTTAGAAAAACTTTGAATCAAACCTGCCCCATAACAGACACACAGGAGTGTGTGTGCTCTCCCATACTGTGACTCCTTTGCCTCCTTGCTAGTGAGTCCGTTTTCAAACTCTCCCAGACGCTTGACTTTGTGAGCACTTGCATTTATTTCTCATTGATATTCCGATGCTTGCCTATATTAGAAATTAGCACAAAGGGGAAAGCCAAAACTAACTATGAAATCCATTTTCAAAAACCCAGAACATACGTATTTAATGCATATTTATTTAATAAAATGACATGAACAATGGCTATTAAGGAATTAAAAAGAACAAGAGCAGGATATAATAAATTAATTAGAACAAGGGAAATAAACTGTAGCTATCTAAAGAAATAACTAAATAAAGATCTAAAAGGTTTGAACTAATGAGAAGTACATTTACTAATTAAATCCTAATTATGAAAGCTCCAAAAAACAGAATTAAAAAATGAATACATTAAGACAGAATAGAAGGCAAAGCCCAATAAATCTAGTCCTTATATTTAATCATTTAAAAATCTCAATCATTTAAAAAAAGAATTAACAATAAAAGCAATAACCTTTTAGCCGAACTAAAGTCAAGCTAGCAAATGTAAATGAGCTACGCATAAAAGTAAGCACCTAAGAAGCAACTCTTGCTCTAGAGGGGCCAAAGCCCATGCTATAATGAAGATCTGAAACATCAAGAGGTCTCTTAATTTCTCTCCGTGAGTTGCAACACCTGAGGCCCACAGACCAATTGAAGGCCGGAGCCCCATTTGGATCCAAAATAAGCTGAAAATAATTAACAAAAATGGGTAAAGAGAGTAGGAAAGAAAGAGAAGAAAAAAAAAAAAGTCCGGAGACCGCTAATAGGCTTTAATGAGACAATGACATTACATAGTCCCACCTGCCCATCATTAAACCTGGGTTTATCATAGCAGCTGTTTTTGTTACAGGAAATACGGTTTTAATCATTCCAAAAGCCAGTATCACACTGTGCCATCTTTTCAGTGATTTTTGCAATCATAGCCTTCATTTACATAATCTTAAAAAAATCGCAGCAGGTTGTGTGTGGACTGTCATCCGTTTCATTCAGTTGTATAGTGTGACAGCAACTCCGTCTTACAGTAGCACTCTGCAACTTGCTATGACAAAAATCAAACTTGATTTGATCATATTGAGTAGTCTCCAGTCACAAGTGTGGGCTGTTGTGTCTGTGAGAATTAACAGCCAATGGGCATTCAGCAGGAAGTACACTACCCACAAACAGCAGCTGCAAGGAAAGAAGAAAAGTGATTGTTTTGAACTTTGCAAATGAAGAAGAGGCTTGTTGAACATCAGAGCAAACACAGATGATGCTTTGTGCTTGTTAACCTGGAATTGTGGCTTATTCTGGTGTGCTCAGCATTGATTGGCTTCCGAAATGAATTTACATAATGGTACTTTTGCAGAGTCACCTGTGTAATCAGTCACCCTCTGTGATTCCTAGTGAAATTATTTAACATCCTCAGAGGGAACATGATGCAGCAGTTGTAGTGCAGCTGGCATCACTTCTTTGTACCCATACATCGATAATCATAACAGGGATGGCTAGGGCAATGAGGACACATAAAAGAAACAAGGTTGGTACATCAAAAGTGCATTGTGCCAGTTCTTCATAGATAATCCAAATAACTGATTCCATAAAATCCAGTGCTTGTGGGGAAGTTAAAAATAAATAAAGTTAAATACACCAATAAAACCAAGGAAGAAAACAAAGTGAGAATCCTCTTTCTCTCCTTCCCAATGCTCTCTCTGTTTCGCTCACCTGTCTTCCAGTTATGCTAAGTGGGGCAGAGAGCCTGCCGAAAGCAGTCTACTCCACACTCCTGTCTCTATCGCTTTTCTCCCTCAGCCTGGCTCTGTCTTATTTCCACCTCCATCAGCCTCTGTGGAATCCCTTGGAGCCCTCGATTGCTCCTGCTCCCCACTGTACAGAATGTGGTCCATCCTTGGAGCATCTCTCACCCCACTCCTCTGCAGGGTTTCCCCTCACCACTTCAGTACCCTCTGTAACCATACTGACCCCCAACTTGATTCTGTCCTTTTCTCTTTTTCCTTTACCAAATGTCCTCAGTTTCTTTCCTATCATTTTGATCACCTTTATCTTTCTTACTCAGGCCCTTTTATACCTTATGGGTGTAGGTGCATTGCATAGCAATGGATGAAGTGTCAATGAGGAACCCGGCTGAGTCCATCGCATTTGCACAAAATGCACAATCAGCCAGTATCCACATGAAACACTCTGGGGTCCACAGCTTTGCAGCATGTACACCCACATTTACTAGCCTGAGCCGCACTGATTTTTATACATAAACTTCTTCACCACCACGGACCCCATATGCTTCATCACAAGTCTCTAAACAGAAATCATGAGTCCGGTGGTGTGATGTCATCCTTACCTTAGTGCCTGACCAGTTGTCGATTGCTCTTAAATTGGCAGTATTGAAGAGTTGTCTTGGGGTGCACACAGGACACTTTAATATTTTAGCCTATTTATGGCTTTTGTGATGCTTTGCTCACGTCTTAAAATGGAAGACCAATAGGAGGTATCTCCTATCCCAGCAGCATCAGGCACAAAGCAGAAACCTACCCTGGAAGGGCATCTGGTGTCCCATTCAGGGTCTGTGCCTTCTCAAGAAATACAGTATATTTCATTTCAAAATTGCTGCTTTAAGGAAACAATGAATTTCACACTCATGCAACCTCATGTGCAGTGTACACGTTTAGTAATTCTCCTGCTCTTGATGTTGTGGAGTGGTGGTGTTAGACGTGAATTAACAGTTAAGCAAAATTGGTGCATGCTTAGGGCACGGGGTGGTGTACCACAGTGTTATTTTCTTCTATTTATCATGCCCTTAATTCTTTCACCATTCTTGACTTTAGTTTAGTTTTTTACAACTGTTCTTAGCTACCATGTTTGACTTTAATATGCATTGTTAAAAAAATCCTTTCAATCACCATGCCAAAGAAATGTTTAAAAGTTTGGTTTGCGGATGCCAACAGATATCACATTTGGTTCTGTCTCATGGTTAAGAGCTTCAACTCTGTCCAGTGTAAACATTAACGGCTAAGTATGGCTGCCATTTAACATATCTGCTGATCCTTGTAATAGACCCTTAAGCTCTTTATGATATACAGTATATTTTTTTTTATTTTACTGACTTTTTCACGTAAAGGAGGCAAGTTTTAATCTCATATTTCACCTTCAGCACTTATTGAGTCATAATATCCTGTGAGTTAAGTAATAGAAGGGTTCAAGGTGCATCATTGTCGGGCTGTGCTTAGGGCATCAGTTGGCCTTAATACGGCCCTGGCTGATGAATTTTATGGTGGCCAGACGTGCAAGTAAACATTTCACTGGATTTTACAAACACAACAAAATATATGAACTTTAACTTGAGGCTTAGTTTGTAAGGAGCTGGAAACTCAACCACAATGATGACTGTTCCAATGCAGTGTGTTTCAATCCAGAGGATCCAACTGCAGAATCCATAAACAGTTTTAAAATGCATCTGTACTTGTAAAGTGCCCTGGGATGGCATTCACTTTAGGAAAAAGTCATAAAAAAATAAAGGTTGTGTGTTTTGTAATAGTTTGTGTGGTATTGTGGAATTCATGGAGATATTCAGGTTTAAAATAAATAAAAAACGTTGTAGTGAGGTTCGGGCTTGTGGGTGCCTCAACAGTTTAAACAGTTTATTGATTCATTGAATGTCTATTGCCTACTCATGCAGTTAACTTGGCTGTTTCCCAGTGACACTCGGTGCAGAGCACCTTTGCCCACAGGTAGGAAACGGAGCCTTTGTAGAGGACAGTAAGAATGAAAGAGGTTATGGGAGAAGAAAGAGACAGGAAAGACGGAGCCCATGCAGTATGGAATGGAGACAGGTAGTCAGGAGTAAGCACCAGTGGAAGCGAGCGAAGGCAGGCGTGCACTAAAGAACGGGGCTAAAGAAATGGCCCTACTATTGAGCAGTGCAGGAGAACAGGAGGAGCCCCGTTGTGCTGCGTCAACCTCAACATGTCAAAGGACTGCCAGAGGCAGACGAGAGTGGTGTTTGGTGTGATGTCCTGCAGACGCTGAAGGACTAGTGGTGGGGTCCTGAACCCAGGATCCTAAGGTTGACTACACATGTTGGTGGATGTCTCCACTCACTGCAAGGTCCTGATAGGATAAGCAGAGGAGAGGCTGAGATTTTAGAGAGCTGCACTGAGGTTCATGTTTTTAAAGGCAGAACTGTCTCTGAATATTAACATCATTTTATTGGATCTATTTATTTAACTTTTTTTAATTTCCATGTTTCATCTCTTTTATAGATTATTTATTGATTATGAAGAGAACCACATTGTTTGCCCACTTGTTTGACTTTGTTTGTGAAATAAAAGCACTGTGCACTTGTTTCATCTACCTTGTGCTGAAACTGTTTGTTTAAAATTACCCGGCTCATCCTCAGACATTTTATTGATAGTTCTATGTTCAAGCTGCCAGACACTATGGAGCCAGCCCAGACTGTCATAGTTTGATTTCCCTTAGTACTCTGTGTGTTGTATGTCACCTCCATAGCTGAGGTACAGGGAGGTTTTTTAAACATTATAATTTTTAATGGGGTTTAGAAAAACGAGGATGTCACCCTGTGTTTACTGGCCTGCAGGAATTAGGTACTGGAAAATAAAACCTTAAATCCCATGATGCAATCCACATCATTGATTAGCTCATACTTGACCAATATTAAAAATAAGAAAACATAAACCTAATCCATTGTACCGTTTTGAGGTCCAATGGTTTTTCCAGGAACAGGAGTGCAAGGTCCACCCACACTTGCACTCCAATTTGTGATCATCTACACGCAAACCTTCATGCTAAAATACTGTTTTTTTTTTCCTCAACCACCTCTATCTTGTCATTGTTCCTAGGCCATTCAAAGAGCTGTATAAAATTAAGTTTCACTTTGTTACTTGCTATACCATTACTGCGCTGAATCTATGTAGCCAGTTTATTAAATCAAAAGCGAGGAGGCTGACTCTTTGTTCATTTAATTTTTTCCCTCGGGATACTGGATATTACATAAACCTAATATTTACATTTTTGAAAATATTTCATTGTAAAATCTTGTTTTTATTACTTTTGCAATGAAAACTGTGCCTAAAGGAGTAGAGAAAGAGAGATGTTGGTAGGTGGAATAGACAAACACCCCGGGGATTTTCCTGTGTGAATGTAGCAGTGGCTGTGTTTAAATTTCCAGCGCTACTGTACGTGTTGCTCGGAATTTAAGGTTTCTTAGGCCAGGTGATTTTCTTGCTTTTGGCATTAAAACCAGTCAAAAAAAGGTGATAATTCTGTTTGATTTACAGCTAATATTATCACTAATAAAATTTTAAAAAATGGTGTGAGACCTCTTGCTTTCTCTTTCAGTGCCTGTCTTGCTCAACCCATCATGTTCATGCCTCCGACTTTCAGCCACAGCTCTACCAGTGTACTGCTGGCTGTCATTTTCCCTTGTGGTGTTCTCAAGAGCCGATTGGATATGTCTGGGGGCATCATGTTTTTAATATTGTGTGTGTGTGCAATTACATTAAACCCTTCATTTTTACTCCGTGTTCTGTTTCTTTCACCTAAAGCCAGGGCTGATACATTAATGTTCTGCCTGCAGCTTTTGCGACAAATGGCATCTGTCCTTCATCACCTCTGGCTTTACAAATGACCAGGCACATGAAAAGAACAAATTAGCATTGGTCTTTTACAACTGGCCTTCTTATAATTCCATTTCCTGCAGAATCTCCTTTGCTAGAGCTATTTTTAAAGTGTTTTTCCTTGCTTTAGTAAGAAGTAAAAAACATCATAAAACTCTTAAAATTATAAATCAGATTTTTAGGCATCTGACAGAGAACAGTTCCATATAGGCTGCAGATTGAAAGTAATTATCATATTACTGGCCTTAATGGTTTCTCGCAGGGTATGTCTATACATCACTTCATTCGCGTGGATTCAGTGTAATTTTTAGTGCAGCAAATTCAATTTTTGCATTTTGGAAGTGTTTAGATTTTTTTTTTTTTCTTTTTTTTTTTTCATCCTTGGTTGTCTGAATCTACATATACGGTACTTGTTGATATGGAGGTCTGACTGTACTTGCTTATCTAGTTGCCCACACACAGTACTCAAACCCCACAATGCTCTGTCCCTTTCTCTATTCCTTCCTTTTTTTTCTCTTCTGCCGCCTCCACTCCTCTCTCGCAAGCACTGTATTGTTCCTCCTGACTCCGGCCCTTGATTCGAGTGAGGTGGCCTGTTTTATACTGCACCCAGAAGTGCTCCAGGTGCATTCCGATCCACTTCCAGCAGCACTTCTGGGTGTGGCGGAAGTGCTGCAGACCATGGCTCCAGAGTTGTCCAGGCACCCCCTGACGGAGGCCTCGGACCCCAACAGGGTTGAGCTTCTAAGCTCCAAGCCTGTGGCCCTGATGCAACCCGGGGGTGCTGCCCTCTTGTGTCCCGGGGGAGGTACTGCTGTTTATGTCCTCTCCCCCGGTTCTCTCATTTTTTTTTTTATTTATTTGTAATATATATATATATAGTATATAATATGTATATGTATGTATATGTATATGTGTATATATATATGTATGTAAAGCATTTTACATTTTAGGGTTAGGGGTATGCTGATTTTAAAATGTAAACATTACCAAATATCACAAAATGCTATGTACGTACCAGACATTTTAAGCCGATCATAGAAAGTGTGCTTGCTTGACTGATAATAAGAGAGAGCATTGAGACACCGTGATGAGTTTAGCTGCCACAGAACATCGAGTGCAAAGTGTGGATCTGGGCAAGAACGTTCTTTCTTGTATATGGAGTTTGCATGGCATAACCTCTCTACATAGGTTTGTTTCTCCCATTAAGCTTTAAAGAAATACTCCATCCTAAACTTTATAGTTTTTCCTTGTTATTTACCTGCATTGTTTTGAGTGGTGGCTGATTAAAAAAAACATTTGATGTCGTGTTCCTGGAGAACAGAAATGACAAAACTTGTGTCTCCATTGAAGTTCATGATATTACATCTTGAAAAACATCAAACAGTTAAAAAAAAAATCTGAAATTATGCATCTCTATTTACTATATAATAAAATAGTAATCCTGTATATCCAGTCCTCTTTTTGATCTGATTGGTCAGTTTGATTTTAGAGATACGACGAAAGAGGAAGTGCAAGTCTGAGACTTACGAGGAGTAGTAAATGTGTATGAGGCACGCTGACAGTGTCACCATCAAACATGGCAAGTATAAAACTGAAATTGAGGTGAGAAAGGTGCCTCAAAAATAACAACAGAGTCTGAGAAGTAGGCAAGAAAGGGAGTGTCATCCACATCCACAAGAGGGTGGGAATATCCAATAAACAATAGCAACAAGAACCACAAAGAAAGATGGATGTAAGGGCTACAGTGTTCGATGAACAAAGGCAACAAGATTCACTGTGATTGAAACAGACAGACTTGCAATTGTACAGCCATTTTATGAAACTTGTGTTTTGCTATGCTAGTCTCTCATAATCCATGTGTGAGACTATCCAGTCATCTACTCACAATGTGGCAAACACTTGTTTATTGGCTAAAATTTTAAGTAAATAACTTCTGGAAAATTCTCTCCAGCACGAGAGAAAAGTGTGTTCAAAAGGGATCAAGCTTTTAAATTGAACACCTGCTTTTCCCTGAACCCATTGGTCGTTAAATCGTTAAGTACAGTACTTTTGACACTTTCATTGCTGTTGACCTTCTACTTGTTGCAGCATTTCAGATATGCATATTTAATTGTGTAATATATAATTCAATTTATATATTATAAATTAAATAGAGTGGAAATAAACTGTCACACATTTCTTAAACTATTTAAAAACTTTTTGAAAAGTTAGGAATAAGCAAGTCCAATAAAGAAATTGAGAAATTTCGTATTGCATTTTTTTGGGTTCCACATGCAGTGCACTGGTAGAGTAGGTTCCTGCATTGTGCCTGATGCTGGAGTAGTCTGCAAACCCCCCTCCATTTTGCCTCACCCAGGCATTAAATTAGACATAAAAATGGCTTATGTGATTTATAGAAATTAGAAGATGACGTGTGTACAAATGCCAAAGTGAGAAAATATTATTTAACTCATTCAGGCTCAAACAGCCATAAGGACAAACAAGAAGAAGTCAGTTGAGAAACAGAAGCCACATGACCCTTGCTAACTTCAAATACCAAACTGACTCAATAATAATAATAACAATAATAAATTTTATTTATATTGCACTTTATATTTTAGCAATCCCAAAGTGCTACAGAGTAAAAATAGAATAAAAAAAAAACAAAAAACAGAAGAATCTATAAAATACATTAACAAAATGACTTTCTAAAAAGATGAGTTTTTAGGTTTCGCTTAAAGGCCTCGGTCGAAGTGACTTTGTGACTCAAAGAACACAAAATCCGACAGAGGAGTTCACGTTATGTAGAATTTTAACAAACCTTCAAAGTTTTCCTGACCCATTAATTTCTTAGATTCTCCTAGCACAGGAAACAGAAGAAAAAAGCTCCACACATAGATTAATGAAGGCATGACACAAATTTGGTGGAAAATGGATGGGCATTTACACAAGGGAACCTCAATTAGTCTTAGTTAACGTCTGTATAAAATGGTAAAAGTAGTCATGATAGCATAAAATGGCAAAGGCTGCCCATTTGGTTATTTTGGTGTAATGTTAAATGAGCAAGTGTAATTAATATCAAATATTTTTAAATATTTTAATTTATATGCAGTAAGAGTGGAACATAATTTCTAAAAAGTAAAAACAACTGGGAGTTTTAAACTTGACATGATAATTATTCACGGCACCAACACATAGATAAGTTACTCTTGCCACCCAGTTGAAAGTGAAAACTGCTGGTCTGCCAGTCTCTTAAGTGCATTGCAGTGAACTTTCACATACAAGTCTGTCTGTCTGTCTGTCTGTCTGTCTGTCTGTCTATCTATCTATCTATCTATCTATCTATCTATCTATCTATCTATCACATAATTGACTGACTGAATAAAACGTGCATTTTTGTGGAGCCCTTTTGCTTTCTGGTATAATATTGCAGTAATGAATTTGTTCAAAAAAACATATCAAAATAAAAATAGACATGTATGTTTGAAAATGTAGAAAAGTAAAAATGCAAGTAGACAGAAAATAGTATACCCAAGTAAAGTAGAAATATTGTCAAAACATACTCAAGTACAATAACGAAACCTTTAAACCCCATATAGACATGAAGAGAACATGCACACTCAATACAAAGGGTGACCTGACTTGTTTTCAAGGTGCCAACTGCTGCATCATTGCACTGCTCTTGTGAATGGAAGTGTATATAAAAGTGAATGGAATTTAAATTGAAACCAGGACATCTAGTATTTTAATATTAACAAAATGTTAATTGAATGTTAGAATAACTTTCAGTTAAATTGTTATTATAATGTATTCACAAAACATCTGGAACATGTATACTGCTTATATTTAATGATGTATTTAGAAATAAGGTGATTAATGCCATGTGGGATTTCTATTTATTTGCTGTGTGGATATGCTGAAGATATGCTTACTTGAATTTTTTATAATGTACTTTTGATAGTCTTCTTACTTTTATTGTTCAGATTATAAAACTTATTTCCAGTAAACATATCCGGTAATTGCTAACAAGCACAGTAAGATCTTATTTAATGTCACCTTTGTAAAAAAAGAAAAAATACATTGAGATATTGTTATAATGTTCCCAACACTGCTTATGTTGAACAGCCAGGTTTTTGAATCGAGTGATGCACACAGTGCACAGTACAATGGATCAGATCCTACTTGGAAAAATTTGATCTTCCTCCAAGTTCTTCATAACCAGCCAATTCATTTCTGCAGTTTCACACGCGTAACAAAGAAAATCATAGACAGATGTGCAAGTGCAGGGGAGGTAAATTATTATCTTTATAGCTGCAACTGTTGCTGAAAAAATGGCTGCTTTATGAATAGTTTAATGCAGCTAGAACATTCTGCCTGCCAAGACCCCATTGAAATTGTACACATGTGGTACATGTTGGGGTGGGGGTGGGGGGCATGTAAGAAGACGTGCGTGAACTAAAATGCCACACTGACTGAAGCACATTTAGATATTCAAGAACTTTCGTGGCAGAGTTTCCTGCTTGCTGACTCTCTCAAAAGCTGGCAGAGTGCAATAAGAGCTGGCTGGGAGGCGTCTGGGACGGGCTGCTGTGGAGCTATGTTTAGTAGCAGCTCACCGCCTTACTAGAGTCTGCAGTAATAATGATCCCAGATTTTGACAAATCCACCTCCGGTCGCCTACATGCCTGTTATAAACTTCAAATAATTGGCAAACTTTTTTAGTGCCTTCAAAAGAAAAAGTTCTTGGCATCTTAGAATGGTCTGTTTTTGGAAGCATATGCAATACTTGCACAGTGGATAGTGCTGCTGCTGTATCAGAGCTCCAGAATCCTGTGCCCAGGCACTGCCTGTTTGTGGTTTGCATGTTCTCCCCATGTTTTATTCCCTGAGTACTCCAGTTTTATACCCTCATCTCAAAACCTGCAAGATTGGGTAATTGGCAATTCTAAAGTGACCATACATTAATTAATGTGTGTTGGTGTCAATTTGATTTGGTTCTCTTCTTTTTTACTTAAGCCACTGGGATAACCTACAGTTTGAACAAATGCCATTTGAAAATAATGGGATATGTATGTATATTTAGGGACACAAACCCTTAGCTTTAGAAAATCAGTAGTTGGAAAGGCAGTAAAGGATTCATCTCCTTCTTGCTATTGTAATATTAGATCACTTCTATATTTTGCATACATTGCGTGATCTGTTTATGTTCCAATGTGTTTTCAGTTTATGGTGAACTTCTATTTTTTTCACACTGTATTTACAATTAGTGTATACACACAGGGCTGATAATTAGAAATCCGCTTAATCAGAATGAATTAAAACTGAAATCAATTATAAATCACAGTTGTATTTTCATCCTAAAATGGCATCCAGCTGGCATGGCTTTTGTGTGGACCTGTACCCAAGTGCCATAGACTCATTTCTTGTGCCCAAAGACATGATATTAACTAGATTAATGACTCTAAATTGCTGCCGATGATTCTAGTCTTGCACCAATGCACTGTTACATAACCTTTAAGTGCCCACTACTGTATTTTGGATAATGTATATTAAGAAAGTAGCAGATGGATTACTGTATATTAAAAACAATAAAACAAAACAACTAAATGAATAATAATGAACTCAAATATCCCTTGTTTAATTAAGTGGGCGCTGCATGTTAGCTGCAGTGCGTGTTAAGAGCTGTCTGCTGTCCCAGCGGCCTTTTCAGGTTTTTATGTGCCCACATGTCTATAACCCTTCATGCATTTTAGAAGGCTTCAGGGTTTGATGTTAAAGCACCTATCATTTTGTACATTAATAGATCTGTCTTTCAGCTGGCAATTTTTGCATTTATGTTGCTGATTTTTTTCAGTGGTTTACAAAAAAAAATTAAAATTGATGAACAGAAGAGCAATATGAGCAAAAATGTTCTGCATTACAGCACACAATAAAGAGGCACGTGTTGTAAGCTTATAAAGTGTACCAGATGTGTTGCAGGCTGATCCGTAATCTCTCCAAGTCTTCCTCAGAGGAGAGTTGTGACATAAGGTAGGGCAGTCTAAGTACATTAAACCTGATAATTGCATTTTGCTGCTAATTGAAGGCTCTCGTCTCAGAGCAAGTGCGAGTTTTATTACCCTGGTGTGAAGACTGACCTCCCAATAACCAAAGATGCCCCCCTGACCTGTACTGAGGTCCGCCCACCCCCAGGACTTGTCCCTAATGAGAGTTGCCAGCTTTAACTATGGACTAAAAGAAGGTCTGTCAATGGTAATTCATACCACTCTCTGCAGTTTATTGCACGAATCAGTTGCTGTGTACTCACAACTTGCTTTTCATGGCATTAATTCATATAAATGCTGTGAAAGCCAGGGAGCCATAATGGTAGTCAGTACACATGGTCAGTTGAGACTCAAAATGATGATGTTTCTCTTCAAAATGTGCCAAGAACACATGTGACCCTTTGGCATTCCCCACTTTCCCCTGTGGTATATGAAATCTCTGCTGAATGGCTGTCACACAGTTTCATTCTGTAAATCCCTAACAGCTTTCTTTTTGTATTACAGTGTATCAAAACCAAATGACCTCACAGCTCTGGGACACTGGGCTTAAATCCCAGCCTGGCCACTGCCTGAGTGACATTTGCACATTCTTCTAAAAACTCTGTTGTTTTTTTGCTCCAGGATATCCCGGATTTCATCCTACACCCCAAAGACGCACGTCTTACATTAACTGGACGCTCTACACTGACCAAGTGTGGGTATTTGTGAACAACAACATTTATTTATACAGCAAATTTTCATACAAATAATGCAGCTCAAAGTGCTTTACATGACGAGGAAAGAGAAAAAAGACAAAATAAATAAAAATTAAAATAAGGGAACACTAATTAACTTGGAATAAAAGTAATTTCTGATGGCCAGGGAGGACAGAAAAAGCAAGAAAAAAAACTCCAGACGTTTGGAGAAAAAAATAAAATCTGCAGGGGTTCCAGGCCACGAGACCACCCAGCCCCCTCTAGGCATTCTACCTAACATAAATGACCTCAGTCAGTCCTCATGGTATTCAGGGTTCACATGGAAGAACTTAATGATGACGGTCATGTGGACTTCTGGCCTTTAATCCATCAATGTAGGAATGTGAATGTGCCACGAGGTGAAATGGATTCCGATTAAGGCTTGGTTTCTGCCTTGGAACCTGTGAAAGAAGAAGCTGGTTCAAAATATGGGTAACTTATTTTATTGTAGACAGTAGGACCTAGTAGTGATAGAGGATTTGGACTGTACACCACAAAGATGCCAGTTCACTCATTCAACCTATCAGTGTGCCATTTATTGAAAAGACTTATAAAAAAAGTTAGATTTGCATGCCACCCAGAAACAAGGATTTTGAATGTAGACATAACATTGTGCATCAAGAATATTGGAAGACACACATTTATAAAATGGAAACTGTCTTTTAAATACAAAGTGTGCTGCTACTATAAGCTTGTAAGCATTCATATTGGAAAATCAATGCAAAAAAATGTCCATTTAATAAAAAACCAGAGGCTGGAATGACATAATGGGGTTTCATTCCTAGGTTTGCCTAAAAAATAAGAGATGCGTTCTGTGGAGTATTTATGGTGAAAGACTGGAAGGGGCGGGGCAGAAGCTCTGCATTGTGATGACATCATAAGTCTCCTGATTGGCCGACTTCTTTGTGATCTGAAACATATGATCCGATTTGTTTGCTTTTGCTGTATGTTAACTAATCTTATTGTCATCTGAAATAGTTTCCTGTCCATCGTAATGTGGCACGCTTCATGATCTGTTATTACCTTAGGAGACATAAAAGGGATTGCTTTGTGAAACTGAGTTCCCACGTCTTTAGCATTCTTACTATACTTAAGATAGGAAATGATTCCTGTTATTTAAGTGAAGGTCCTGCAAAAGCACAATACTTGACTATAGAGAACTAAGATGTGAAAAGACTTTTTTTCTCCTCTTAAGCACGTTATCCAACCAGCCATTATCCAACCCGCTATATCCTAACTACAGGGTCATGGGTGTCTGCTGGCGCCAATCCCGGCCAACACAGGGCGCAAGGTAGGAAACAAACCCGGGGCAGGGCGCCAGCCCACCGCAGGGCACACACACCCACACACCAAGCATACACCAGGGACAATTTAGGATCGCCAATACAACTAACCTGCATGTCTTTGGACTGTGGGAGGAAACCAGAGCACCCAGAGGAAACCCACGCAGACGGGGAGAACATGCAAACTCCACGCAGGGAGGACCTGGGAAGTGAACTCTGGTCTCCTTACTGCGAGGCAGCAGCACTAGCCACTGTGCCACCGTGCCACCCCTCAGCACATTATTTAGACCTTTAATATTCTAAATTATGAATTTTAATGATATATCAGAATTAACATAGGTTTTCTTACCGATATCCAAGATAAGACGGATAGTAAATCATTCTACTACAAGCATTAGTAAATGTGTAGAATGTACAGTACTTCTGTTTTATACAAAACATCACATTCAAACCCACTTGATCCAATTTAGCCTGGCAGATTTCTGGGGACGAAGCATAAAGCAGGAAACTGGCTTCTCCAGGGCACCAATCCATCACAGTACCCACACTTGTCTACATTGACACAGTTTGGAATCGGCAACCAACCTAACTTATGAATTTTTGGGGATGTGGGTAAACAAACAGAAAGTAAAAGGGACACAGACCTGGGGAAAAATGGACAAACTCCACAAGGTCAGTAACTGGGTGTGGGGTTTGAAACAAGGATGCTGAACCTATCAGGTTCCATCTGTGTTCAAAAAGTTAACGCATGAAGTATTTTTTGCTTAAAATAAAATATGAAGTGCAATTAAGCCTTCAGGCCATATTGGTCTGCTGTGTCTATTGATGCATATTTGAAGTTGTACTCGGTGTAGCATAAGGAGATGATAGTGATAACTTAATTATTATTAAAAGGTATTGTTTAAATTGGCATACTTGGAAAAAAGTAATTAATTTAAAAAAATAGTTAACTAAGCATTTTTGTGTAGGATCAGTGCTGGGCAGAGTACCACAAGGTAAGCTACAAAGCATCCAGATACAATAAAATACAGCAGAAAAGTCTAAGATGCAGTGAAAAGTTTAAAAATGATAAATATTTAAAGGAGGTGTTCAAATTACAATAATAACTTACTCTTCTTTTTTTATTATTTGGCTATTTGCTTCAGATTCATTCTTTCCCTTTTTCAGTTACATTTTATTTTTAAGTTACAGGCTGCACAATCTCAAGGGCTCCATCTTCTGGCCATAATGCACACTGTCAGTCCTCTTCCATATGTCTTTTTTTATTTTAATAGCAGATGCACAGATGTTGGAAGCTGCACTCCATAGCAGACAAATTCCTGAATTGGGATTCTTTTCGTAATTTTGACTCTTTATTTTCTAGGTCTGCTTATTGCTTTTAGTCTAAATTTTATTTTTCCTGGTTCTATCAGAGAGTCCCTTGCTGGAGTTGTTAATGTGACATGCCCACATTACTCTTAGTTAGTGGTTTTATTTCAATTATTCTACAGTCTATTGGATAGTAATCCTCTTTAATATTTTCTCATTCACTTTTTCCTCCCTTCATAAATGTTTTTTTTTTGTGTTAATTGTTAGTACATGGCAGCGTTTCTCAACCTTTAAGTATTTGCGACCCGAGTTTTCCTAACAGTTTTAATCGCGCCCCCCTAACGTTTTTTTGAAACCCTAATAAAATTTATTCCTATATTTTTTGCTGCCGATACACGACTACAAGTTTAAAATTTCCCTATGAATAGCTAAAATATGCCACATATGGCAACATTCGCTCCTCCTTTTTTGTTACTTCGCACCACAGTTTCAGAACCGCTGGTATATGGTGCCTCTGCTTAAACTTGACAGTCATAGAGTGGCTAGGGCTTATGATGTCCAGCTCTTGAAGATTAGTGTTTGAATCTTACACAGTTTACAGTTCTGTGTGTGGTTGTGTAGGCATTTTTATGTTGCCTCCTAGATGCTAAATACATACAGGTTAGCTTGATGACTCTATGCAGTAAAGTCTTTGTTTCAAATTCCATTCTGGATAATGCTCCTGTAATATAAACACTCACCTACACCTTAGGCATGCTTGTGAAGCTCCATCATGTTCCAATCTCTTGTGCATGTTAGCTGAGCAAAACACGGTTGTAGTTTATAATTGTGCTAATCCTACTGATCATGAGTTCACTGTGTTGCCCTCCCATGTCATTGTTAATGTTGAGAGAATGCACTGATACAGTGCGTTGCTGCACCCACCACACGACGAACCACCTCAGGATCCCAGATTAGGGCCCAAATGCAGCCGTGCAATGGGTGACACCACAGCATCACCCCAGTCTGAACGGAATGCAAGTTTGAGGACCTGCTTACAGGGCTGGATGCAGGTTAACATCATACCCAGGACTGAGGAATTGCAGGTTAAGGTTCTTGTTCAAGGCCTCAATGGAGTGAAATCACTTCTGACATTTACAGGATTTGAACCGGCAACCGTCTGATTGCTGACACAGAGTCCTAGCCTTGGAGCCACCATTACGCCTGTGCCATTCGTGAACTATTGGTTAATGCTTACTTGAACGTTTCCTTTTAATTTATCATGTACTAAATGATCTTATATTTTATTGTGTTACTTTGAAGTTTACCCTGTTTGACATTGTCTGCGTTCTTATTGAGTATAAATGAAGGTACATTATGCTCAGACTGTATAATGAGCTGTTTGCTTCACAGAGCAAAGATTATGAGAAAACCTTCGGTTCGCAAAGATTTCAATAGTCTTCTGCCTGTCCAAAAGTCAAACCACTGATTAGAATACTGTGTTCAGTTTTGGTCACCAGTCTGCTAAAAAGAAATGGTAGCACTTCAGCGGAGAGCAACCAAGTGCTTCCCAGGACTTAAAGGCATCTCCTACTTGGACCTAGTCCAGGTCTTCACAATTTTCTAAGACACTGAGACAGTTGATACAGAAAATGTGTGTTGACTAAATTTGATTCTTTTACTCAAATACACTATTGGAAATTAAGGAGAAGTGTATTCAAGACTGAAACCAGGAAGCACTTCTTTACACAAAGGGTCAAGGAAAACTGAAGCAAACTACTAAATCATAAAGTTGAAGAAGCAGAAACCAATTTTGACATTTCTGGTTTTGACTTTGGCACATTACTGAATATAATTTTCAGTCTCATGTATCATCTCCTGGTTACCTTTGTCTGCCAATATAATGTTAAATAGTACGATATGTTAAGGTCAAGCCAAAAGTCCACTGCAACCCCGGCTTATGTTTCAATTGTTTCTTTTTGTCTTTTTTGTTCACTTTTTGATTTGTTCATTGTTTTTCATTATTTTTTAGTATTGTTCTGTTTATTTCTTATTTTATTTAGTTATGGTGTTGTATCTAAAGTATGTATGTTTTGTGGTTCTCTTAAGTTCCTTGTATTTTGTGGGTGAATCTCCAAGAGGAGGAGACCACCTCCAGACCTAAGGCAGGCTGGGAACTGAAGTCCAGAGTGGTTCATTTTGATTGTAGTCTGTTGGATTTGTAAGTATTGTATTTTCTTTGACCTTACTCGCTGGCTGTTGACTTTTTATGCTTCTTTTACTTGGATTTTCTTGTGGATTTTGAATTTGAACTCTTGTTTTGGATGGTCTTTTAGGCAGATCCTTTTTTGGTTCATTTCTTATATCTGTGAACTATTTTCATGTATATTTCCTATTCCTCCAGTAAGTCCTACTTTTGTAAAGTCTCTCTCTGTTTCCTTGCTCAGTACAAGCCAGGGGTTAAGGGTGATCCCATCTCTGGTGAGATATTTTGACTGTTTTCCGGGACATTTCATAGCATATTTTTTGAACCTCTGGGCAGGCTGGTGGGATTCAGGCCTGCATCCCTGGATGTTTTTGAAGGCATTCCAACACTTTGTCCACTTTGTGAGATAAATCATACAGTAACAGTACAGTATAATGCACTGGTGATGCCTTATCTCAACTACTGTGGTCAAGTTTGGCTTTCATATTACAAAAGACATAGTATGGCTAGAGAAAGACCAGAAAAGAGCAACTGGGCTAATTCTAGGACTGCAAGGTATGAGAAGGAATTGAACCTTTTCAATTTAAGCAAACTTGATTGAAGATTTTAAATAGTCTGAATTACTGTAAGCTGCCCTGATTTGGGGTATTCATAAGAAATGTAATAATTTACTTCATGAGGTAGAAGTACGTGAATAGTTGCATAAAATATTTGAAATGTTAAAATGTGTGCTTCAGTTTAAATGTTTAAAGTCCAAATATTCTCACATGTAATAGAAATTTGTCATTTTTTTTGCCCTCTGACAGAGGCCCTTTATAGGGCTACATCCCCAGTAAAGGGTCAAAAATCAAAAATAGCATCATTTTCATAATTGCTGATCTCTATAAGAAAACTTTCTTAAACTCTAAGTCGACAACCACGCCACTGGCATGGCTGAAACAAACACCACCCTCTCCAGACGACAGTCTATGGCAATTGTCCAAAGGGGAAGACAACTATCAGCGATTCTCCAAAGGGACCCCACACCCTTCTTAGTTCACGAAGACAAGCAATGGGCAAAATTGGGTCACAAGAAAAAATGTTTAAGTGCTTCAGGTCTAAAATGATACTCTATATACTTATTGTTGATATTTATCATTTTTAAAAGACTAGCTACATGTGGTCTTTGGGACAAAAAACAACCCGAAGACTCTGGTTTGTAGAGGTATCAGCTAACTTGTAAGATTTACTCAGTGCAGTGGACATGGACCCACCTTATGCTCGCTGCCCCACTGGCTTTCGTAAGAAGACACTGGCAATACCATATCTTAGCTGTATCTCTGGCATATGAGTCCTATTAATCTTTGTCTCGAAAAAATACCACCAGATAGACAATGTTTTTAGTGAAAACTTCAAGCCTTGCTCTCCATTGCTCAGGTGTTTCACTTGCACATTGTTGACCCACAGCGATTGCTTCGTTTCGACGTTGTGTCTTTTCGTCTGTGTCATTAGCACAACATTGTTGTTGTGCGGTGGCGTTTGCTGTACACAGGTCTTTTGTAGAAAGTGCCGAAAACATGTAAAAGTGCATGCATGCACCCCCTAGTGGCTGTGGTTGAGCGTGAGCAGAATGGACTACTCCAGACAAACACAGGTCTTTTGTTTATATATGTCTAATAAGTTCAGTATTTTTCATGTCAGAGTTATTTCTTCACAGACATGGTGTATATATATTTGCCGCACAAAATTGTGTTCTAAAGTTAAGCGTTTCTATAAATAATAAAAAAAAAAAAAATACAGAGTCTGTTCTGGCATTTTGTAATGGAAACCACGGGGCATAGAGCACTACTGGCAGACAAAAACCTATTGATTATATCCACTTTAAAGTGGCAAGTCTTTCAATATATGAAAACATGCCTTTTGTATTTCCGATGCATGTTTTTGACATCAAAATGGATCTAGAAATAATCATTTTATTGTGTATTCCTGGTACTATTTTTCATGAGGTAAGAATACATTTTCTGTATTGCTATGTGATAGCAGGAGGAGTTCTCTCATAAATACTGAAGTAAGTAAATATGATACCAAGAACATGGAAGACAGAAGAAGTTTAGTGTGATTTGATCTTTTGAGAGAAAACCACACCCCTGTGGTTGAAATGTTGTTGTGGAAAAAGACCCACACTGAGATAGCATGCACAGGTGGTCTTCTTTTAAAATGGCAGAACCTTATAATATTGATTTTCTTTTTAACTCATATAAGCTATTTTAGAATATGTGTATAATCTGAATATGAGGATTAATGCTCAATAACTTTCTTTGCTTGAACAATGAAAATAATTGATATGCTTTTAGGCTTTTGTTTTCTGGTTGGGCTATATACTCCATGGCTTCCATTATAAAATGCTTGGATGAACTCTGTATTTTTTGAAATTTATAGAATAAACTTAACTTTAGAACAGAATTTGGCGTGGCCAATGCATATATACCATGTTTATGAAGAAGAAACTTCAACTTTAAAAATATCAAACTTAACTTTATGGGAGTGGCACTTCAAGGGCTAGAACCAATGGTGAAGAATCAAATAGCAAAAATATTATTATCTCCGTGATTAATAGTATTACATAAATGATACACTCCAATGTTACTGGTACCCTTTTTTTTTTTTTAACATTTTGTGAAAATTAGTAACTTTGACCCATCATATCCCATTAGGGGTGAACCCCTTCAAATCCTTTTGATCATTTTTGCTGAAGACAGCTATTGGTTTATTCTTTATCCTAAGGGTAGGGTGTAATTTCCTGCACAAAAATATGGTCCAAAAATGGCCTAAAATATAGGGGTATCTCTAAAAAGCTTGACATCTTGCATAACTAGACATCAAGACAATTAGTATTTCATATGTGGGGGTTTTCTTGTATCTTTGATTCAGGAGGCGCTGGACAATAAAAACTGAAGTGATTTTAAAGTGCACACAAGTAATTCTTAGAACACAAAATTATGGAAGGAATTAGTAGAGTTGATTGCGACTATTACTGTAAAATGAGTTCTTCAAAAAGAACACAGCAATTTGGATGGAATCTTGTTAAGGGTAAATTTTATGCAAACTTTTGAAAGGTTGTCTTCACACTAGGAACCATCTACATGTGGAATAAATTACTAAGTAGTGTATTAGATAGTAGGACTTTTGGGAACTTCAAAATTCAGCTTAATCAGATTTTGGAAAATTCCTTGAATAAGACTGGGTGGCTTTGTTGGGTTAAACTGTTTTAATGTTCAAAGGGGAGAAACAAAGATTGATTAATTGATTATGTTTTTACACACTCCAAATGGATGCCAAAAGGTAAAGTAATGCCAGTTGGCAACAAAGAAGAGAAAAATAGAAACTTCAGTTGATAAGGCTCATGGAGAAAATAATTCTACATATTCAGTGGTAGTTAAGAAATGACAAGTCACAAGAACATTCTATGGAGGAGGCTGTTTTGTTGGATTTCAGTGGAAACAGACTCTGATGCTGGGTTTATTCTTTGTTGTGCTATTGACTTCCACCACCATTAGGCCCCATAGTATACAACTTTTTCAGCTGACCAGACATTTCAGGGACAGCCACTATTAGACCCTAGACTTTTTTTTTTTCTTGTAATAAATACTTACACTATGTTTTTTTTTTTTATTTTCATTTTCATGGATGGCATTCTCTACCAGCAATTTGTGGTTTCATTTCCGTTGATGAAGTGCTTTAATTTTTCTTTTTTTTTTCTTTTTGTTTTCTCACCTGTTATTTCAGCACTCTCTCTAATTGCTTTGCCAGCTGTTGGCAGTGCTTGCAGCTTTTCTTTGTTGTCCTGTGTGAAGTGTGTGCGCGTGTGTGTGCGTGCGTGTGTGTGTGTGTGTGTGTGTGTGTGTGTGTAAATGGGTGTTTGTGTGTGTGCACTGTGTTTTCCACACAGGGGTGAAATGAGCAACAATGTACTTTTTTCAGTGGGGGAAGAAGGGGCCTCTGTATTCGGCTGAAGAAAATTAAAAACACTTTGTCATATCGACTTGTCTTTGGCTGTGCTTAATAATTCATCTACACTAACAGTAAGCTTACATGGAGCGCTCTTTCAGCTGAATGAATAAAAAAAAAGTCCCTTACGTGCAGAAATAACAGACAGGCAGCTCTGTGAATAGTAAATGAGACAGGGACGTTGAGTTTAATAAAGACTTCACATACTGTTGCCATGCAGTTGCCATGCAGTCTTTGCCAGTTGTAACGAGAGGGCCAGTGTGCAGTTCAAGACAGCTAATGAAAGTAATTATTGTCCACTCAAACAGGCCCTGAAAAGAGTGCACATTTGAAAAGGCTGAAAGCCTGCAGGTTTTCTTGGGTGTCCTGGAGCTCTGTTCTTTTTAAGGACAGCTCAATTATTCAGTTAGAGCCGTTTGTGTCATTTAAAAAGTGTAGCTGTCTACATAAGACTTACCAAGGTCTAACTGCAAAACCTTCTTCTGTGCTTGTTGTTATTTTTCTCATGGAAACTGCCTTCATGGCCATAGGGTTTGACTTATCTGTATGCCGAGAGATCATGCCCACTGACTATACACCAACCAGTAATAACCAGTGTAAAAAAACACTAAAGGTCTTAAAAAAATTTTTTTTTTTACTGAATGGGAAAATTGGGAGGCACATAGTGCACCTCATAAACACGTAGATGTTTGTCCCTCAAGATTGCTGCCAGTCCAAAGCTAACAACTTTCTGGACTGTGCTTCTTTTATGGTTTCTATAAAGGAAGGGGAGAGGTGAGGAAGTGTGGATGTGGTATCAGTCTTCAGGTGGGACCTCCTGTGTACTTGGAAAAGGAATGGAAATTGCTGTTATGAAAGGTCTAATCCCCTCTCCAGCCCCTCTTTAGCCCTGATAGATCAATCCCCATGAATTCTCACAAATCCCTAATGCATCAGTAATGGAATCTAAGTCCAGTTGATGAGAGGTGCCACTGCTCCTATTTTACCATTCTGATCCTGCCGAGAAAAGCGCTACATAAATGTAATGAATTATTATTATTATTATTACTACTCTGCAGAATCACGAGAAACCCTTTTATTCTGATTTAATCCAGTTCGAGGTTTGATAGTGGGGCTGGAGCCTGTCACAGGATCACTTGGGTGCAAAACACTACACTGTCCTTAACAGGGCACCGGCCCATCGCAGGGGGCACTTCTGTACACATCCACACTCACGCCGGGCTGGTTTGGAATCGACAGCTAACCTAACCTGCTCATCTTCATCTTCAGAGCACCCATAGCAAAACCCAGGCAGTCAATGACCAAGTGTGGGGTATGATCCCAGGACACTGACTTTGCGAAACAACAACACTAACCATTATATTTTCGTGTCGCCTACTCTGTTATTTAACTTCATTTTATCTACATTTTTTTTTTCTCTGAACTGGACTGGTAGTGCAGTTTTGGCACGGCTACCTCACAGTTTGCCAAGCCATGTCACTGTCTCTCTGGAAGTTATAGATACTCCTTATGATTGTATACTTTTTCCTCCATGTTCTCTAGTTTTCCCAAGGACTTGCATGTTATGTTAATATGAGACTGTAAACTTGTGAAGTGCCAATGTGCTAGGCCCACGGCTGCTTCCTGCCCTTGTGGCTCATGTAGCAAGGTTAGTCCAAGGTACCGAATAACGTTGACTTAGGAAGAGCATTGGGATGATGAACTGGCAGTGTGGTGAAAGAGAGAACAGTCCTAAGTAAAGTTAAGGTCATATGGTTCTGCAACCAGCTGGATTTGTAACATTTCTTTTTGACATTTTATCAGTGTTATACTGCTAATATGATTGGCTGAAAAGTTTTAAAATATACATATTGTGTGAATTTCTCTGGCAAAATTATTGATTTTTTTTTAGTAGGGTGAAAGTTGTCATTAGATAGATAGATAGATAGATACTTTATTAATCCCAAGGGGAAATTCACATACTCCAGCAGCAAAAAATATTAAATTAAAGAGTAATAAAAAATGCAGGTAAAATACAGACAATAACTTGAATAATGTTCAACGTTTACCCCCCCCTGGTGGAATTGAAGAGTCGCATAGTTTGGGGGAGGAATGATCTTCTCAGTCTGTCAGTGGAGCAGGACAGTGACAGCAGTCTGTCGCTGAAGCTGCTCCTCTGTCTGGAGATGACACTGTTTAATGGATGTAGTGGATTCTCCATAATTGATAGGAGCCTGCTGAGTGCCCGTTGCTCTGCTACGGATGTCAAACTGTCCAGCTCTATGCCAACAATAGAGCCTGCCTTCCTCACCAGTTTGTCCAGGCGTGAGGCATCCTTCTTCTTAATGCTGCCTCCCCAGCACACAACTGCGTAGAAGAGGGCACTCGCCACAACCATCTGATAGAACATCTGCAGCATCTTACTGCAGATGTTGAAGGATGCCAGTCTTCTAAGGAAGTACAGGCGGCTCTGTCCTTTCTTGCACAGAGAATCAGTATTGGCAGTCCAGTCCAATTTATCATCCAGCTGCACTCCCAGGTATTTATAGGTCTGTACCCTCTGCACGCAGTCACCTCTGATGATCACGGGGTTCATGAGGGGCCTGGGTCTCATAAAATCCACCACCAGTTCCTTGGTTTTGCTGGTGTTCAGTTGTAGGTGGTTTAAGTCACACCATTTAACAAAGTCCTTGATGAGGTTTCTATACTCCTCCTCCTGCCCACTCCTGATGCAGCCCACGATAATTAAGATAATACTCTTATGGTATAATGCTGTTGTCGTGTTTTTACATGTATATGTTGTGGAAGATCAGCTTCGACACAGACAGACACCGAGACAGCCAATGTCCAAAACACACGCTTTTATTATTTTACACTCTGTACACACAGCACAGTGTACCAATCACTCAGTCCTTTCTTTAATTCTCTTTTCCTGCCGCCTCCACTTCTCTCCATCCTCTTCCACCTGACTCCGGCTCCTCGAATGGAGTGAGGTAGCCCCTTTTATGGCACACATGGATGTGCTCTAGGTGCTCCCTGATGATCTTCCGGCAGCACTTCCTGGTGTGGTGGAAGTGCTGCTCTTGAACCCGAAAGCTCCGGGTGTATCTGATTCCTGTTCCAGCAGCACTTCCTGGTGTGGCGGAAATGCTGCAGTCCTTGGCTCGGGAACCATCCAGGTGCCCCCTGGCGGTGGCCACGGACCCCCACAGGGCTGAGCCCGGATGCTATCCAGAGGTGCTGCCCTCTTGCTCGCCAGGGAAGATATGGCCCCCCTCTTCTCTTCTCAAGGCTTCTCGGTGGGGCAAGGTCCCTGAGCGTCTGCCACAATGTTTAAAGATAAACTGCACCTTTTATAACATGGGTAAACAAGTAATCTTTATTGTGTCTTTCTGTAATGATACCCCATCCAAATTTATTTTACAATCAGAAATATAGTACAATTGTTTAAATGTATTTTTTATAACGAGCATAGGCCGTTTGCCTATGTCACCCAATGGTTCATAGGTGAGGATTACAACTGGCAGCCTTGTGGTTTATAAGTTAAAGTTCAATACACTAGCCAATCCATTACTCCGCACAGTTAATGAACTCATTATGTGCACTTCCTTCAAAGACACTGTGCTATCCTTGATTCCTTCAGAAAGAGCTTTGAAGTACATTAGTACTGCATTTGCAGTATTGACGAAAAGATGCAATGAAACACTTTCAGAATTGATTACTCTGTCCATTTAGTTCCGCGTGATCACATGAGCTGCTTCTGCCACATTCCTGCTGTTTGTTACTCAGAGAGGCCAAATCAAAAGTCCACTTTGACACAGGGTGCTTTTATTCACTCACCTGAATGGAAAGCCATACCTCCCAAAAATATTATGTTTAGTGTTAATACATGTATTAATTTTTTACAACAATAATGGAAAGCATAAATTGCTCAAACCAGAGATCTTTCTACATTGTGCCATATGTTGCTAGGACCACAATCTGGAGAAAGGAAATATATGGAATAGTTAGATTGATCAATGGGAAATTCAAAAAACATTGACATTTTTATCACATGTATTGATTTTGCTTAGGTTATTTTCCTTAAAATTCATATTTTTCTCCTGATGCAGGTTGCTGATTGTCATTTGGTGTCTTTATTTTTTCCCTCCTTTGCTTGTTACATATTCTGCAGATGGTTAGCTTATCCACTATTGTGTATTCACATTCCCTGAATGGCTCTGTGCCTGTGTGTCATCGAAATCTAACTTGCTCCGTCACGTTGAGCAGGAGCTGCTGAATTGCCTACAAACATACAGATCTTAAACTGCATAAATCTGGATATTTTTAGTAGCAAATTTCATACAGAATTAAGTTTTTTTAAGCATTCATTTGTGGTTCCTTATACTGAACCATTTTAGAAATTCATGCAAAAAATATTTCAGGCATCTGTCCTTCAGTGTTGCATCAGTTTCACACTGTTTTCAGCTGAAAGAGAAAGTTGCGCTCACATTCTATGGTTTCTTTTGAGCACTGCCCTGTTCTTACAATATTCACAAGGAGATTTTAAAGGAGCTTTCTTGATATACATGCCACAGGTCATTCATTTCTACCTCTTAATGCAACGAAGATGACAGTCCTGAAATGGCCATCTGTACGTCACAGACACAGTAAAAGCCAGTGAAAAAATGTAGAGGTCAGGCCAGGTTGGGGAGCATGCACTGGTACAGTGTGTTGCCTCACCCACCGCATGACGAAACACCTAAAATTCCTGGTTGGCAGCCCCCCAGGCAGACACGTGGTCCAGTCCCACCCTCCAGAAATGACCCTCTATCTGCTGCAGCCATGTGTTATATGGATGACCCCTTGGCCTGGTCCAGCCCCTTAGATCCTCAACAATGAGGATCTTACGAGCCAGATCACCCTCAGGGAATCACGCCACATGGCTGTAGTGCCGTAACTGACACTCCCTCACAATGCAGGTAATGTGCCTCAATCGTGACTCCATGAGTAACTGCTCATTCGCCACAAATTCAAACCAGTGGTACCCAAGGATTCTCTAGATGGACACAGTACCAAAGGAGTCCAGTCTTCATCTCAGGTCACTGGATAGCGTCCATGTCTCACAACCATATAGCAAGACAGGTAGCACCAGGACTCTAAAGACTTGGACCATCGTCCTTTGGCAAAGATATCAGGGTTGCTACACACCGCTTTCCAGTGACCCCATGACCCCCCATGTTCCCCTGATCCATCTACTGACTTCATAGGAAGAGTCACCAGAAACATGAATGTCACTGTCGAGGTAAGTAAACCTCTCGACAAGGTCGACACTCTCTCCGCAGACAGACACACTGCTGATGGCTGTGCCCAAGAGGTCATTAAAGGCCTGCATCTTGGTTTTTATCCAGGACACTTGCAAGCCCAGACACTCAGACTCCTCGCTCAGTCTCTTGAGAGTCCTGATCAGAGCTTCCATCGACTTTGCGAAGATCACAGCATCATCAGCAAAGTCAAAAATCAGTGAATCTTTCTTCACCAACAGATGCCCCACAGCCACTGAACCCATGTCCCTGTCTAACACCCAGTTCATGGAAGCATTTAACAGAGTAGAAGCAAGAACACACCCCTGGCGAACTCCAGAATTAACTGAGAAATATACAGAGGTTCTGCTTCCATTGTAGAGCTACGAGATATCCCCACAGCTTGTCTTTGGACTGTTGGTGGGCAGGGCGCATATACAAATAATACACACAGAAGCCGCTCTTGCCTGGAATCAAATGGGATAAGGTTTTCTGGTAAGTATTTAAAAAAAGAAGGTAATCTAAATGTATTTTTATTTTTTCAAAATCATGATCCTCTTGGAGAATGTGACCAATTTAATGTGTATTCTTGCAAAAAAGAAAAAAAATGATTTCTTTAGACTTTGTAATGCAACGGTTAATGTTGTTCTCTCTCAGAGCCAAAGGGGACTTTGCTTGAATTGCTGAACCACCAAGTTAAAGTTTGCATGTCCAACCTATGATGCTCCATTTGACTCTCATGTCCGAGAAACAGGAATACTAGGTGAATTGGTGACAGTAAACCAGTCCCATCTGAGAGAATATGCCCTGTGATGAACTGCCACTCCATCCTAGGATGGCTTCTTCTTACTTTTTCATATTGCTGAAACAGGTTCAAGGCCCTGCTCCACAACCCAACCCCCCCCCCCCCCCCCCAAAAAAAGCCCCACTGTTACATGAATGTATAGAAAAGGTATAGTTTGTTTTGATTGGGTCACATTTAAAGGGCTATTCACATTGCAGTTTTATATTTGCAGTCTGCAGTTTGACCCTCAAGCTGACACTCTGACATCAATATGGTATGCGCTTGTGATTTCTCGTACCCTGGTTACCTGTATGGTCACTTCCATGATATGTACTGTATCTATAAGGGTCATCCAGAAACTGTAGTGACACCATTTTTAATGCTAGAAATGTAGAATATTTGAACATATTATAGGATATTATCTTGCACCCCATTTTTCTACAGAATCTCAATTGACTTTAACCAGCAAGAAACAAGAGTACATACTCCCATCTTAAACAAGTGCCGGTGTGATTGCTGCATTCGGATGGGTAAAGTGAGGAGTGTCAATGAGCTCCACTTGGCCTTTCTCAAAACCTGCAATTTGTGAAATCCAGTGACTAACAGTGTTTGCATCAATATATTTTTCCCTGTATAACACTACGTTAGGACTGCCTGTTAATGTTCTTTACTGATTCCTTCACTGCCATAGGAAATTCAATATAAAATGCATTTTATGATGCCAGTTTTCCTCCACATTATTAATTTTAGAAGAACACATTGACATAAGCATAGTATCAAAGAACTGAGCATACAACCAGTGTTATAATATTTCAAACGAAATTCTAATTTATCCCCACTTCATCCCATTTTGGCAGTCAGATTCACATACATTGGAAAGATTACTCTATGGAGCTACAGCAGCAAGTGGGCCATTATAAATTAATCACTGAAAAAGTCATCAATGTGTCCTGTTAATTTTGAATGAAGCATAGAGTGTTGGTGACCCTTGCAAATTTAAACGTTTGTTGCCTGGATCTAGTAAATGTGACAAAAACCATTTGTTTTTAAAAATTATGTAACACACTAATTTAAAAAATTCCATCCTTCTATCAATCTTACTAATCCACTTATCCAGGGCAGGATTGTGGACAGCTGGAGCCTATCCCAGCAAGCACTGGGCACAAGGCCGGAACAACACCTGGATTGGGCACCCGTCCTTTGCAGGGTGTTAGTTTTTTTTTAACTGCATACAAATGTAGATAGAATAATGGGTAAACAATACTTATGTTTATTAAACCTTAGAATGCTATTTCATATTGATCTTTCCAGAATGTTTAGCTTTTTTAGTGTTTTTTTTTTAATCTTTTTACCTTAGTTTAGGTTGTAGAGATAGGCTGGAGATTTAATTTAAATAATGTGTATTCAGAGATATTTTTTCAAACAAAAACTAAAAAGGTAAAGAAAACAGAATGTCAAAACTTAGAGGAAAATGCTGGAGCCCAAAATCAAGCTGAAACAGAATATTCTGAATGCATTTTATGTTTAAGCATGTAACATTTGGCTCACATTGCGTATCTGTGCCCGTATTATCGTCTCTGAGTAGGAAAATGACCCTAACTGGCTCAAAAATCTGAGTCCGGAACATTTGGGGCTGCTCTTAGGAATAGCACTAAAAGCATTTTATCAATTTTCCTAATTTAGGAAACTGTTCCATAGTTCACCATGATTTGGGGGGGATGGGTTCATCAGCTGTAGTAATTCACTAGGAACTGCCAGAAAATGGCGTTCAGGCAGAGATTAGCACCCACATCCTGGGAAAGGCAGAATGATTTGGAAATGCTGGAGAACAATGATGATATAAAAAGATACCAATTTCACAGAAACAAATCTTGTACGTCATATGATCACTCCATCTACATGGAGAAACCATGTGTTCTCAACCAAAATGAAAGTGTTAGTTCTTCGTTCATTCTTCTTCTGCTTCTTCTGGACTAACTCTTTTGGTTAGGCCCGTCCTTGTCCTGGTAGCCATCACTCACTATCCGCAGGGTTTATACGAGGTCCTTGAGTGTCACTTACGGGGTACGCCCTAGCATTTTCTCAAACTGAGTGAACTGATTCCATCATTTAATGTTCTGGCTAAAATTTAGAGCTGGATGTCCCTCCTGACACTAACCCTCTCTATTCATCCAGGTTTGGGACCGGCAACTTGTTGGAGTTGTTTGGTGAAGCTTTAGCGTTAGTGTCAGAAAAGTACAAAACATCTTTGGGCTTTCCAACAAAACTACAAAACGCCCTCACGAGTGCCATTTTACAGCTTGGGGTACCGTAAACTTATGACGTCATTCATTATCAAACGTGGTCTCCTGTGTGGGTGTAAGATGCTTCATAACTACTTCTCATATCCTACTCTGGGGTAGGAAGAATTCTTTTCCTAGTCAGATTTTTAGTGCAATTCCAAGGAGTAATTTTAAGATACAGTACTTGATAAATATGGACACTGATGTCTTTTCTTCAATGTGCAAGGCAGTGATGGCAATGGCCATTGTTGTAATGTCTAAACTTAATCAATATTGATGAGCAGTGCTTGTCTTCAAATTATAAATTGTACTGTATATGTTAAAAATGTTATGTATCCACACAGAATTTGCTTTACAGTATATTTTATACTAATAATTTTCATTAAGATACTAATAAAAATCATTGAAAAATGATGCAGTTGTGTTGGTGAAATTATAATCAATAATGATAGATTTCCAATGCTGCTGACATTTTAAAATACAAAATAAAAAAAACTCATAAATACTTTAGTATTCCTACAGTAGCAAAATAGACTTTATTAGCCACATGGTGTTATACGCCTTGCTCATGCACTTCCTTATCAAAAAAATTTAATCCAGCCGGCCTTGCATGAATGGTTAGCTGGAAAAGGATATGTTCTTCTACAAACCTTTAAGAAACAAGCTGGATTTAGAAAATTTACAGATGTCCAACCATATACCCATCGCTTATCATTGCTCAGTTTCTCCAATTTGGTGTGACATACAGCATTGTTCACATTCAGGTAATGTGGATCTAAATTTTGGAACGTTCAAGGTTTTATCTTATATTTCCTGCAGCCAGTCTATGTTTGTGTAAGGTCATCAAGAGACTGGCCATCAAAGCAAAAAACGTCATTTCATTATCTGATTCAAACCTTGCGCAAGTAGTAGCTTAAATATCAAATGACCGTAGGAGGGGTTTGACAAGGAGCCATCATGAAAAGAGATCAATATGCTGTGTGTGTGCCTGTAAATCACTGAAGCAGAAGTTGAGTTGCACGGTAAAACATTATGAGGAGAAGTTTGACTGGATTAATCCTTAACCTTAAATTGACAGTTATAATTTAAGGAGCCTCTAAAAAAAGACTTACTGTATGCACACAAAAAAATCTCAAACTTACCAAGTGTTGTAGTTGTAGCAAAACTTTGGGAAAGTGAGAAGACTTGGATCAGAAGGTCTGACAGTTTTTTGAGGGATAGGCATGTCTGAGCAATAGCCTGTGACGTTGACAGCTTTGCAAGTTCATAGCAACTTTTTATAGGTAGTTCTGCATCTGACGGGAAGCCAATGAAGATGGGCCTCATAAGCTGTAATGTATTCACTGCATTAGGTTAGTGTCAGGATTGTAGCAGCCAAGTTCTGATCTTAATCTGCAGAGCATTTGTGGTGGTAAATGATTAAAGAGAGAATCGTAGCAGCCCAGTGCAGAGAGGGTAACGGTAAAAGAAAAGAGTTTGGCCTCTGACTAGAACGGGCAGAGACGGACTCTGGAGATGTTAAGAAAGAAGTGGATTATGGTCAAGGCTGTGAATTCAAACCACAAAAATTTCGACTTCAAATCCTTAATTTCTGTGCCAACAACTAGGACTCTGGCTCTTCTATTTGTAATTTGACTTGTGTATTTATTATGTTGATTGACGCACATAACATACTGTACAAGATACAAGGCCCTTCATCACTGCCAGCGTGAATAATCAGATTACTTTTTAGCACTCTAACTGTTTAAAGGCTGTAGCAATGTTGTTGTAGCTTACAAACACTGAGTAACATTAAGCATAAAGCTAAACTTACAAAATTAAAAAAAGCTGTATTTTTATCAAAAGTATAAAAGTAAATTGTTTCATCAAATCAGTATATGTAAAGTTGGAAATTTTAATTTTTTCTGAGTCCCGACTCCAACTCCAGTAACCCAATAGTTGTTGCTGACTGTGACTCCGACTGCACAGCCTTGTTTATAGCCTTAAATGCAGCAGAGATGTGCGACTGAAAATTTAGGTTATTGTCTAGTGAAACAATTTTTGTTAATAGACAAAGCTGGTCAAAGTTGGATGATTAGGCATGTTTCAGTATTCAGGAAGGAGGCAGGATTCCTAATTTGTGCTCAATATGCTGCAAGCAGAGGTTCTGTAACTTGCATTAATGTTATTTCAACATTCATTCTTTATATTTAATCATGTTATAGAATGAAAAAGCAAGTCACTGCGTACAAGGAGCATCCTCAGAGACCACACTGATAGTGTCTTCTTGTTCCCACGTTATGCCGCATATCTGTTTCTCAATGAGGGATTCACCAAATCTGTTGCTGCTGCCCTAATGTTTTCAGACAGCTCACAGGCAACACTTTCCCTTCTGCATGTGTTTAACCAAGCATGGGATTAGTGTAACGTGGGGTGTGTGTGGGCTGATAAAAATGATCAGTTTGTCTCCAGTGGCTACTCTTCATTACAGGAAGTAATTGGCAGCATGCTCTGTTAACTTCTAAAATGTGGAAGGCAAACATACTATGTAAGCAGACACTACGGAGGGAAAAGGAGTCGGTAGACCTTTACATTTGTTTTTTTTTTCTCTCATGAATCCATAGTTGTGACCAAAAAGATTGGCTTTTGATGAAAACTGAGTCGATTACTAGTAAAATGTTTCTCAGGTGGCAGAGGTTGAAAACTCTGAAAGGAAGACACAGTCTGCCACAAGCAAGGGTCAAATGGTTGAGCAAATGGGAAATGTAATATTGGAAACCTGCAATTCCAAACAAACATCTTTCTTTTTAAAATGGGCCTTCTTTCATGTAAAGTTTTACAATGACCTAGGTGCCTTAATAGTTTGAAGCTTGTGAAGTGAAACACTGCAATGAAAAATCATCTTTGGACGTAAAACAAACAGTAGAACATCATCAAGGTGGCAATAGCAAAGAAATGGAGCCAGTCAATAATTTATTTTCAAAGAAGTAAACAGAGAAAGATTTCTCAAAAAACACTATACAATTTAATTCAGTGAGAAGCTTGACATGTAGTACTGCTGCAGAAATAACATTTAGGTTACACTGTTACATTCTGCAGTAAAGTTTTGGACTTGTATGCTGCAGTTTTCAATCACCAAGTTCTTTCTGTAACAAGTCATGGCTGGCTTTTTATTACTTAAATAATCATACATATATATATATATATATATATATAATTTATTTATTTATTTATTTTATGGGGTGCCAAACAGGCAATTACAATGATTTTCAGAATATATAAAGTCATTCCTGAATATATAAAGTCAGTGTCGGAATATATAAAGTCCATCCATCCATCCATCCATCCATCCATCCATCCATCCATCCATCCTCTTCCACTTATTCGAGGTCGGGTCACGGGGGCAGCAGCTTGAGCAGAGATGCCCAGACTTCCCTCTCCCCCGCCACTTCTTCTAGCTCTTCTGGGAGAATCCCAAGGCGTTCCCAGGCCAGCAGAGAGACATAGTTCCTCCAGCGTGTCCTGGGTCTTCTCTGGGGCCTCCTCCCGGTTAGACGTGCCTGGAACAACTCACCAGGGAGGCATCCAGGAGGCATCCTGATCAGATGCCCGAGCCACCTCATCTGACTCCTCTCGATGCGGAGGAGCAGCGGCTCTACTCTGAGCCCCTCCCGGATGACTGAGCTTCTCACCCTATCTTTAAGGGAGAGCCCAGACACCCTGCGGAGGAAACTCATTTGAGCCGCTTGTATTCGCGATCTCGTTCTTTTGGTCACTACCCATAGCTCATGACCATAGGTGAGGGTAGCAACACAGATCGGCTGGTAAATTGAGAGCTTCGCCTTGCGGCTCAGCTCCTTTTTCACCACGACAGACCGAAGCAGAGCCCGCATTACTGCGGATGCCGCACCGATCCACCTGACGATCTCGCGCTCCATTCTTCTCTCACTTGTGAACAAGACCCCGAGATACTTGAACTCCTCCACTTGGGGCAGGATCTTGCTACCAACCCTGAGAGGGCACTCCACCCTTTTCCGGCTGAGGACCATGGTCTCGGATTTGGAGGTTCTGATTCCCATCCCAGCCGTTTCACACTCCGCTGCAAACCGATCCAGAGAGAACTGAAGATCACGGCCTGATGAAGCAAACAGGACAAAATCATCTGCAAAAAGCAGTGACCCAATCCTGAGTCCACCAAACCGGACCCCCTCAACGCCCAGGCTGCGCCTAGAAATTCTGTCCATAAAAGTTATGAACAGAATCGGTGACAAAGGGCAGCCCTGGCGGAGTCCAACTCTCACTGGAAACGGGTTCGACTTACTGCCGGCAATGCGGACCAAGCTCTGGCACTGATCATACAGGGACCAAACAGCCCTTATCAGGGGGTCCGGTACCCCATACGCTCGGAGTACCCCCCACAGGATTCCCCGAGGGATACGGTCGAATGCCTTTTCCAAGTCCACAAAACACATGTAGACTGGTTGGGCAAACTCCCATGCACCCTCCAGGACCCTGCTAAGGGTGTAGAGCTGATCCACTGTTCCGCGACCAGGACGAAAACTACACTGTTCCTCCTGAATCCGAGGCTCGACTCTCCGACGGACCCTCCTCTCCAGGACCCCCGAATAGACTTTTCCAGGGAGGCTGAGGATTGTGATCCCTCTGTAGTTGGAACACACCCTCCGGTCCCCTTTCTTAAAGAGGGGGACCACTACCCCGGTCTTCCAATCCAGAGGCACTGTCCCTGATGTCCATGCGATGTTGCAGAGGCGTATCAACCAAGACAGTCCTACAACATCCAGAGCCTTGAGGAACTTTGGGTGTATCTCATCCACCCCCGGGGCCCTGCCACCAAGGAGTTTTTTGACCACCTCGGTGACCTCAGTCCCAGAGATGGGGGAGCCCACCTCTGAGTCCCCAGGCTCTGCTTCCTCATTGGAAGGCATGTTAGTGGGATTGAGGAGGTCTTCCAAGTACTCCTCCCACCGACCCACAATGTCACGAGTCGAGGTCAGCAGCGCACCATCCCCACCATATACAGTGTTGACACTGCACTGCTTCCCCTTCCTGAGACGCCAGATGGTGGACCAGAATCTCCTCGAAGCCGTCCGAAAGTCGTTCTCCATGGCCTCTCCAAACTCCTCCCATGCCCGAGGTTTTTGCCTCAGCAACCACCAAAGCCGCATTCCGCTTGGCCTTCCGGTACCTATCAGCTGCCTCCAGAGTCCCACAGGACAAAAGTGTCCTGTAGGACTCCTTCTTCAGCTTGACGACATCCCTCACCGCCGGTGTCCACCAACGGGTTCGGGGATTGCCGCCACGACAGGCACCGACCACCTTACGACCACAGCTCTGGTCAGCTGCCTCAACAATAGAGGCACGGAACATGGCCCATTCGGACTCAATGTCCCCCACCTCCCTCGGGAAGTGGTCGAAGTTCTGCCGGAGGTGGGAGTTGAAGCTACTTCTGATAGGGGGCTCTGCCAGACGTTCCCAGCAGACCTTCACAACACGTTTAGGCCTACCAGGCCTGACCGGCATCCTCCCCCACCATCGAAGCCAACTTAACACCAGGTGGTGATCAGTTGACAGCTCCGCCCCTCTCTTCACCCGAGTGTCCAAGACATGTGGCCGCAGGTCCAACGACATGACCACAGAGTCGATCATCGAACTGAGGCCTAGGGTGTCCTGGTGCCAAGTGCACATATGAACACCCCTATGCTTGAACATGGTGTGTGTTATGGACAATCCGTGACGAGCACAGAAGTCCAATAACAAAACACCACTCGGGTTCAGATCGGGGGGGCCATTCCTCCCAATCACGCCCTTCCAGGTCTCACTGTCATTGCCCACGTGAGCATTGAAGTCTCTCAGCAGAACGAGGGAGTCCCCAGAAGGTATGCCCTCTAGCACCCCCTCCAGGGACTCCAAAAAGGGTGGGTACTCCGAACTGCTGTTCGGTGCATACGCACAAACAACAGTTAGGACCCGTCCCCCACCCGAAGGTGGAGGGAGGCTACCCTCTCGTCCACCGGGGTAAACCCCAATGAACAGGCTCCAAGTCGGGGGGCAATAAGTATACCCACACCCGCTTGGCGCCTCTAACTGGGGGCAACTCCAGAGTGGTAGAGAGTCCAGCCCCTCTCAAGGAGATTGGTTCCAGAGTCCAAGCTGTCCGTCGAGGTGAGTCCAACTATATCTAGCCGGAACCTCTCAACCTCGCGCACAAGCTCAGGCTCCTTCCCTTTCAGTGTGGTGACATTCCACGTCCCAAGAGCCAGCTTCTGTAGCCGAGGATCGCACCGTCAAGGTCCCCGCCTTCGGCCACCACCCAACTCACACTGCACCCGACCTCCTTGGCCCCTCTCATAGGTGGTGAGCCCATGGGAAGGGGGACCCACGTTGCCTCTTCGGGCTGTGCCCGGCCAAGCCCCATGGGTGCAAGCCCGGCCACCAGGCGCTCGCCATCGAGCCCCACCTCCAGGCCTGGCTCCAGAGGGGGGCCCTGGTGACCCGTGTCCGGGCAAGGGAAAACGCCGTCCAAAGTTTTCATTCATCATAGAAGGTTTGTTTAACCGCTCTTTGTCTCATCCCTCACCTAGGACCAGTTTGCCTTGGGTGGCCCTACCAGGGGCATAAAGCCCCGGACAACAGAGATCCTAGGATCATTGGGACACGCAAACCCCTCCACCACGATAAGGTGGCGGTTAAAGGAGGGGATATATAAAGTGTATATATATATATATATATATATATATATATATATATATATATATATATATAAGTAATTCCTGAATATGTAAAGTCATCCATCCATCCATTTTCCAACCCGCTGAATCCGAACACAGGGTCATGGGGGTCTGCTGGAGCCAATCCCAGCCAACACAGGGCACAAGGCAGGAACCAGGGTGCCAACCCACTGCAGGACACACACAAACACACACCAAGCACACACTAGGGCCAATTTAGAATCACCAATCCACCTAACCTGCATGTCTTTGGACTGTGGGAGGAAACCGGAGCGCCCGGAGGAAACCCACGCAGACATGGGGAGAACATGCAAACTCCACGCAGGGAGGACCCGGGAAGCGAACCCAGGTCTCCCAAATGCGGGGCAGCAGCTCTACCCACTGCGCCACCGTGCCGCCCCTATATAAAGTCAGTGTCGGAATATATAAAGTCATTCCTGAATATATAAATTTAAAGTCAGATTATATTGATATTGATTGAAATGACTCGGGCACATTTTTAGTAAACTCAATGAATTCCTAATACAACATAATGAAATAAGTTAACAAAAACTTCTTCAGAAAAAAAACAAACAAAAAAAAAAACACTGTTCAGTTAATTTATTCAAAATGATGCATGTGCCTGGCATTTTGAACACTATATTTATTTATTCTTTTTGTATGGGCACATTTTTGGACGAACCTCACAAGCCCGATCGACTCTGAGTGGCTTTTACCTTTTACTAGTACGAGTGAAATGATAAGCATGGAAATTAGAGAATATTTGATGGAACTAGACCATTTTATTTGTGAATTGTCTTAATTTTATATATTCAGGAATGATTTTATATATTCCAACGCTGACGTTATATGTTCAAAAATGACTTTATATATTCTGACGCTGACTTTATATAATCAGGCTTTGACGTTTTATATATATAATCAGGAATGATTTTATATATTCCGATGCTGACTTTATATATTCAGGAATGACTTTATATATTCAGGAAGGACTTTATATATTCAGGAATGACTTTATATATTCAGACGCTGACTTTATATAATCAGGCTTTGACTTTATATATTCGGGAATTACTTTATATATTCTGCTGCTGACTTTAAATAATCAGGTTTTGGTGTTATATATTCAGATGAGTTTCTTAGGCAGTATTGGATACAAGCTGGGAACCATCCTTTTATAGATATTCAGTAAATTGCAGAACACACACGCAGACTCACACTCACTTATACCAGTAGAGCAATTAAACATTAGCAGTCACCCTAATACGAGATGTTGGTGAACACTGAAGTACTCCAAAAATACACAGCTGTACACAGAGAGAGAGTGCAAATTGCATGTGGACAGTGACAATTACAGGAATCATCTCCTGGTCTCCTGCGTGTGGAGGTAGCAGCACTAACCTAATAATGCATTTTTTTTTTTTTTTTTTTGTATTGGGGATGCACTGAGCATAAATCTATTTATTAATGCTTCCAGGCACTTAATTGATGAATCAAAATATTAATTGTTCCTTTAACTATGGTACCAAAATAGACATGGTGGATGGTAAGTGCCTTTCAGAACACACCAACTGCCTGACAAAACATTTTTAAAGAAACTATGTACAGATAATTTGTTGATTTTTTTTTTTTTAATTCATATATTTTAAAGTGAATGTCAGCAATTACTACTTAATCAAAAACTCAAAGCCATACCTAATATGTATTTAGAACATAATACATGTATTGAGAGTATAATTTGGAATCACGCCTTACAAAAGAATGAACTACAGTATACCTAAAAATACAGCTGATGTAAATTTAATGTAGCAAAACATAACCACACTCCATGGAAACTTTGATTTGTTGTAACTTAAAGCCCTCTAAAGTATTGGTTTATGTATTATGATACATTACTACATCTAAAATACATTTTCAATGTGCGTCTCTCTTTGTTTATGCATGTAGCTGGGTGCCTTTTATTTAATTTTTGGCCTACTGGCCTCTAGAATGTCCTCAGCCATTCACCGGAAACAATACTCTTTTTGTGCTTTTCTGCTAATAACACTTGGCCAGAAGTTCCATCCATCCATTACCCAACCCGCTATATCCTAACTACAGGGTCACGGGGGTCTTGGCCAGATGTTATACAGTATAATTGTCAGAGGGGCATTTGTTTCTTTTATCCAACTAAGTTAATTTTCCTTCCTCAAGCCCACCATGTTTAATGATCCCCATACATTGCCTTTTCCATAATCAACGTTGGCTGCCTAGTAATATATTTGTAGTTCATTTCCTTCAACATTTTAGCATTTATACAGTATAATCTTTTTTTCAAGGCAACAGAAATGTTTGAGATAAGATTGTTGCCAAGTGATTCAAAGTTTTTTGTACAATGACCTTGTTTGTAATTTTCGACTGAAGTAATATTTTTCCCCCCAGTTTGATCTGCCAGGTGTTAGGTGGCTAGAAAAAAAAACCAAAAGCTGTGAATTGTGCGGGTGCATGCGATATGACTATGCTAAAGCAGGCAGCATACGCAACCAATTAGCTCGCAATCGTGGAATGCAAGACGCCTTCACTTTAATCAGTGAGGAATGTGTCAGAGCACACACGCATGGACACTGTTCTGTCCTCACCCACTTGGCAGTGGCGTGATAATGAAATTGCAGCTATAATTTGTTGCCACTCTCTGAAGGGGACTGTAAATCTTTAGTGTTTGCCTTAGACTATCAGGATGATAGATCCCTTTTATAAGCCATGTGCAGAGTACACATGACACTTAAATCACCCTGGATGAGCATTAATGTGGTACTAGGCCTCTGAATTATAGCTGGAAGCAGCTTCATTCATTTTTTTTTCTCCCTGAAGATGGCAGAATATAGGATAAGTCTTTAATGTTTTGATGCTGTACGAGGACTTAACAATTTCTTAAGAAATATTTTTTTTTCTAGTAAATGTGTGTATGTGTATATAATAAATATATATATATTTTTTGTTCTAGAAACAAACATTTATTTATAGGTGTGTACATTTTTGTAATGGCTAACATTAAAACAGCATTGTTATTGGACTAATATATATTACTTAGATCTCTACATTCGTATTTCTAAACCAACTTCTTCGGATAGCGAGTCAGCAATAGTAGCTGCAAGCAAGAACCAACCTTGAATATGATACAAGCTCCCTGTAGGACACATGTCCTCACACATCTACACTGAACCATTAGTGATGCCAATCTGTCTAACCTGCATGAGTCTGAAACACTGGGTCATGTGAATGCTACAGCAGCCCTTTGTATTGCTGCTGACGAATTTGGCATTAAGAGGCCTAATGTGTGCAAAGAAAACATTCCACACTGTGTTACACTACCATCATCAGCCTGTACCATTCACACAAATCAGAATGAATTCATAGTGTCATGCTGTTTACTACAAATTCTGACAGCATTATCTGCATGTCACAGTAGAAACTGAGGTTTGTCAGACCAGGTGAGACTTTTCCAATCTTAAATAGTGCAGCTCACTGTAGGCTTATACTCCTTCTGTGACACATTGCATAGCCAAGTTAGACTATCACTGTGTTCTGTGGGTATGACAATTAAGAACATATAAAGATATCTTCTTGTCATTAGCTACCAGGAATGAAACACGCCATGAGTTTCACCTAATGTAGCCAATACTACTTTAATGTCTGATGCCTTATACTGTATCTTGACTTATATTGTAGAAGGCCCAGGATGGGGTGTGCAGCCTATTAGTTAAGGTCTACAGGACTGTGGCTGGTTTGTTTTCTGCAGGGATGCTGCCGACTGCAGTTTTTGTTTTCTTCCCCTCTGTTGTCAACTGGACACTGTTCAATATCCATCTATCCATTATCCAACCCGCTATATCCTAACTACAGGGTCATGGGACTGTTCAATATGAACATAAGAAATTTGGCAAACAAGAGGAAACCATTCAGTCCATCAAACTTTACTTGATAGCTGAGCCGTCCCAATATCTCATTCAGATTCTTCTTAAAGGTTTTACTGTTTGTCTAAGCAAATGTGTATCTTTATGTCTATGCCTTATGTGATTAGTAATTTGTAAAGTTTGTACACTTTAAAGTTTGGCCCAGAGAATCACCAAGAGTCGGATGCGACTGAATGGTTGACATCAACAACAAAATTTGTAACTGCATCTTACCTGTGAACTTGTTACAGTGTTTTGAGCCTGCTTTCAGTGAAAAGCACTTTATAAAAGCAGAACCGAGTTGAATTGATTCTCTGTCCTTTCAGAGATGTCGTTATGCTCACCACTCAGTGAATTTAGGTAGACCCAAAATGTTTGTGATGTTTCTAATATGGGAATAACAGGTGTCCTCAATGTCCTCTTTTACATACTTTATACAATAATGACAGGCAGGATAGCCATACATTGTGAACAGAACCTACTTTTGAAAATATTCATTATTATATACAAAGAGTTCTTATAATTAAAGAAAGCTAATCCATACTCACTGAACAATTACAGCTTGACTGCTTCTAAGTTTACCAGTGGCCTAATTCTACACATTCTGATTGATGAATTCTAAATTGGCATTGTATAAGTGAGTGTTACTGTGTTTACCTGAATGTGCCCAGTGGCAGACTAGGACACCACCCAGGTCTTTTAGACTAGGCTATGACTCCAGCAACTCAAAACTCGTTTAAGTGGGTTTTAAAATAGATTAATGAACAGATTGAGTTGCATGAGGATATTATAAATGTCACACGTTTTCTATATGCTATCTCTTAAAATGAATTTTAGTCAGGTTAGCGACAATCCAAGGTTTTGGTGTGTCTGGTGGGTGAGACAGCAAGGAGTTGACATGGTTCTAATGCGTGGACCTTCTCAGGTGTGTCCTTCATCCGAGTTTCCTCTGACCTTTCTGGATGGGGCAAGACATGCTGTCTTTCCTTAACACAGTATTAACAAACCTGCTTAATTCAATTCAAGATCACGGGAATCTAAAGTTTATTCCAGCAGCACTGGGTGCAAAGCTGGAAACAGGGAATCCGTCCACTGCAGGGCCTGTTCATACACATCCAGACTCAAAATTATAAGCACACAGGGTTTGTTTTTTGAAAGCCCATTAACCTGCATGTCTTTGGATTTATCACAACCGTGTGCACATCATGAAAGGAACAACAAGCAGATCTTTGTAGGAGGCTGCGCACACAGATGGAGAAAAGAGTTTGTCTAACAATACAAAGCACAACCAAACTCCTGTAATGCTTTAAGTCTGTCTGTCTGGCTGGCTGTCATATAGTGGCTTTCCTATCTGTCTGACTGTCTATCTGATAAGAATTCATTATGCAAAATATGAAAAAATTTAAATGAATTTTAATTTAATGAATCCTTTTATTCATCTGTTCTCTTCTCCTCATTTTCCATAGTCAGATAAATGAAGAAACACAGCCTTTCACAGCTAATAAAAGGCATGTCAAGCCTTACAAGAAGAACAAGCTACTTCCAGTGCTCACAGCTGACAGAGTAGATCTTCACATGACTATCTTTTTTTAAATTGCTTTGTAAAATACTTTGTTACTGTGAAAGGTTCAATATAAAACAGGATAATTGTGACTAATCTCTTGATATCAAAAGAAAAACTTGTTGACAGGCAAGCACACTGAAGTTTTGAGGGTTATACTCAGGATGCACATGTTTGTCTGTCGTTAATGGTACATTTTGTCATATAACTAAATAGAAGTATAATTACAGGTACTTGAGAAGGTGCAAAAATTGATAGAAGTAACCAGTGCACCCTCCATGAAACTGTGCACAATATTATAGTTTTATACTGTATTCTTCACCATTTCTCCAAACTGTGACGTTAAAGTTGATTAGTCAGGCTCACACTTGGTTGTCTGTTAATGGCTTCACCCCCTACCTCCACTAAGTGCCTGTGACTTCAGGAAATTACCTGTGAATGTTATTCGCAAACTGTCTGAGAACATGTGCTGCAAACATGTTTGTAATGGATCTTCATTTATTTGTAATCAAAATATTAGAATTTTAATTTTTTACCTATGTTTCTTCAAAAAATGCGCTGACCCTGATTAATGTTGTACTGTTTTTTAGCATTGACAGAAAGAAACAAGGAACTTCTTCACATAAGAGAGAGGATAAATAAACAATTTACATACAGTAGTCATTAGTTGAAGTGTATACTTTGTTTTATCAAATATTCAAATGTACAGTAACAGCTTTGCATTAGGTAAGCAAATAAGTATGACAGGCGGTGTTAAACATCTTTTGTTCTTAAAGCCGCCAAAGTGACCTCTGATTGTCATAGTTGCAGTGTTATTTTATGTAGCAGCAGAAGTCTCTATTTCTGAAATGATTTAAATTATAAACTCTGAAAATCAGAGAAGAATAGTTTGATTTTTTTGCTTTCCATCTTTGTATTCATGTTTGTTATGAAATACAACATTAATTTTAATTGGCAGCAAATGCATTTGCTAGTCTCTTATTAATAATTTCTAGACAAAATGAAATGTTCTGTTTCACAAAAATAACTCAAAGTGGTAAATTCAAGCAGTTCTAGTTAAACTTTATATTTAAACATTTTTGTATGCTTGTATGTGTTGTGTACATTAAGAGCTGAGGTAGAAATGCAAAACAGCACCCCCTTGAAGGAACAATGGATCCAGCATTTTCATTCTCCTGAACTTTGCTATTCTGGCCATTGAAGAGCAGATACAATAGAAGTTTTATAGTCAAATGTTGTGTGTCCCAGAAATAAAGAAGCCTGCAATGAATTAGCATCCCACCTAGGACTGATCCCTTCCTTGTGTCTATTTCTGTCCTCTTCAGTTGTTTTCTCCCCAAGTCATGAACATTTGTAGATGGTTGACTATATTATTTGTGTAAGTGAAGAATAACTCAGAAATCTGAGCCAAAGAGTTGCATACTGCTATTTGTGGAAATCCACAGTGGTGTATATTTAAGTAAACACAGGACAGCTTCTGAGTTGAGTTGATGACTGTCTTTTTAGTGAGAGTAGTTCTTCTTGTTAATACTGTATACACATGTTAAAAATTTGCATTTTGGCCAGTATGTCACATAAGAGTTTTTTCACAAGCTTACAATTTTAATTCCTTCCTAATCCTGAGCATATGGCTATTGTGAGACTGAGTAAAGATCTATATCTTGTCCAAATGTGATAGGAGATTTATGATTATAAGACAGATAAGTGTTTATAACTACTGTGCAATCCTGCTGAGAGCCTGTCTCTCCTGTATGAACATTTTTGTTGGCTCTCTGGGCACTTCTCAATGTTGACCCGCAAAGTATGTTTCCCTCTTATTTAGTTCCATAAGGTTTGGTCCTACCTGTACAGTATTTCTGGGTCTCTCTAATCAGATCTGCCTTATATTTGCCCACTCTTATTTCTGTTTATGGTAGTGAAGCGCCCATTAATATCACAAGGCCAAGTTGCAAGATATCTTGTATTATCAAAAATACTTAATGCCGTCTTCAGCAGATCCTACTATCAGCCAGCAGTATGACTGGAAACTGCCATCTCATGGATGCAAGCCTAACTTGGGATAGTTTAACAGGCAGCAATCAAATGATAATTCTTCTTGTCTGCTGCCCTTCCTGGTGAGGACCATCAAATTTTCACCAGGATGCAATAATGTACCATGCATATTGTCATTATGAGACTGCAGGAAGGTGAAGAGTCTTGAGGTTTGAGCTGTGAGCAAAGTCACTCAGTTACACTCCACCCATCCAGACATCAGTCCAGTGTTAAAGCCACTGAATCCATCTATAAAGTTGTGGGGGTGCAGCATTGGTCACACAATAGGGGCCAACCGTGGTTAAGTATGTTTTAATGTATGTGTCCACATTATCTGCAAGTCTAGTTTTTATTTAATTGTGTGCGTCTGTGTACGTGTTTTTATACACAATTAGTAAAACAAATATATATTTACCTGATTGGTTGACTGTGAGAACTATATTAGAGAAAGATTAAATTCTGAAAGAAACTTGCAAGTAGATGAATAAATGAAGACACCTACAGGTTGAAAAGAGTTGCACAATTATCTGCTTCTCCATGCGCTTCTTTCAGCTGTATGTGTTCATTCTGCAAATGATGCAGAAAATGGCAGACCTATAGGGCAAAGAAACAAGAGTAATAAATTATTGTGTTTCCAAGCCAAAACACCATAGTCAAAGAGCTCTGTAAGAAGTTGAATAACTGAAAATCCTAAACTCAAAAACAATCAGCTCAGTTTCAGTACATGGCCACAATCTTGACTAGCGATCTATCTTTCAGTGCAGTCTTAAATACTGTCCCTAAGGTAACATCTTCAACCTGCTAGCAACGTGATGCTGCACCCTAGCAACTGCCATCACAAAATCGAATGAGCCCACAAAAAACAAAATGATGTGATAAAGATTAACATGTCCAAAACTAAACCAAACATGAAACTAATAATTTAAAAATAAAAAACTATTTTGCACAAATGTATCTAACAAGAAAGAAAATGTTTACCATGTTATAACAGCACTGACCATCTGCATTCAAACAAATTGCACATTTTCATACCATTTTCTTTTCCTTTATAAATTCTTTGTGGATTGACTGCTATTTAAAAGAACTGACTTTGCTGAGAGATCATAGCATCTGCCTGAGAGTATGGAACAGCAGGCCGCTACAGAGCATTGTCTCAAACATGTATCTCCATCCTGCAATGCGGGAGTTGACAATTAACCCAAAACCCATGTTTGTGGGATGCAGTGTGGAAATTTGAGTACTTTAGGGGGATAAAAAACTGGTGGAGAGAATGCATAACCCCCAAATACAGTGCTTAAGACATGATTTGAACCTAGGACAGTGGAGCTGTGAGGCAGCAGCAGTGCAAACCATTGTACTACCCTGCTAGTTAGCCACACTGTTTATATCAAATTCATTTACAGTCATTGTTCTGTGAACATTCTCATCTTGTTGTGAGGTTGTTTTGTTGGACAATCAACTGTTCTCTGTGGCTTTATTTGATTGTTTTAATTTTACAAATTATATTAATACAATGCATCCAACTGCATGTGTCACCTACCTGCAGGATATAAAAGTATTTTGCTTGGTTATCAGACATCTCAATCAAAAGAGAGCTGATGTGGTGGCCTAGATCACTTCAGGGTGAATGTCCAAATGGCCTTATCCATGATTCTTTGCTGCTACTTATCCTGAGTTAGATAAACCTGTGTCTTGGTATTTCATCTGGGGTTCATTCCAGCTTCATGCACAATTCTGCCTGGATTATATCTTTCCTGGAAACTTGACCTGGTTTGAGCAAATTCATGAATGTATGTCTAGTCATTAATGCTGCCATTTGCAGGCTAATGGGAATGAGGTCTCCACAAACGATTCTGTGAAACCCACAAGCCTATGGTTCCTGTTGATTAGCGCATTCTCTTGGATTAGTTTTACAGCAGACATCATCTTCTGTTGCCTATGCCTAAGATATGTATGAACCTACTTTCAATGTTCTGATAGGCCTGCCCATAATTTATCCATTCATCCGACCATCTATAATGGGTTTCTTTTCACTGGTGTGCCATTTCATTACCTTCAACTTGGTATAATTATATTGTCCACAAGACTCCCTTAGGGATTTAAACACACCCTGCTGGGGTACTTTCTGCATCTAAGTACATTCATTGCATCATTTCACATCTTAAGAAAAGCTATGTAAAACACAGACTCGATTCCAGGAAAAGAGTTAACTGGGATAAAAGAACACAAATATTTGTAACTGATGGGGAGCATAAAGCAAAGCCGATTGATATGGTCACTGTTAGAATGTAAAAACGCTAGAAAAACTGTTGACAAGAACAGGTCATTCACCCCAACAATCTTGTCCAGCCTATTCACCTAGATTATCCAAAATAACATCAAGTCGACTTCTGAAGGTCCCTAAAGTCCTCCTCTCCACCACACTACTTGGTAATTTATTCCATGTGTCCATGGTTCTTTGTGTGGGAAAAAAAAAACCTTCTAACATTTGTGTGAAATTTGCTCTTAAGTTCCCACCCATGTCCCAGTGTTCTTATTGCAAAATTTATTTTAAAGTAACATCTGGGATGCTGAGGTGTCACCCATTGCATGGCTGTACTCGGGTCCTAACCTGGGGCCTGAGTTGGTTTGTCATGTGGTGGGTGTGGCAATGTGCTGTATCAGCGCCTGCTCCTAACCTCCTCCTCCTCCTCCTCCTCTGGGATCTACTGAACGAATTCTTTTCATAATTTTAAACACTTCAATCTTGTTCCTTGTTAATCTGTGTTTGTTTAAGATGAAAAGGTTCAACTCCTTTAATCTCTCCTCATAGCTCATGCCTCTTAGTCCTGGAATCGGCCTAGCTGGTGGTCACTGTTATGTCTCCAGGTGAGGTGTCACTAGTATGTTATGTAACTTCATGATATATACAACATTGTGATATATAAATTAATATCCTATTAACTTTTTTGATTTCTTTTGTAATGATGAGTCCACTATGACTCCTAGGCCCTTTTCATAAGGTGTACCTTCAAGTTACAGACCTTCTATTGTGTATGCAAAACTACCATTTATACTTCCCACATGTAATACTTTACCTTTACTTTCATTGAATTTCATCTGTCACAAATCAGCCCAAGCCTGTGTGATGTCCAAATCCCTCTAACAATTTAACTGATTCTAAGTTATTTATTCTTCCACCTAGTTTGGTATTCTACATTATCTGCAATTCCACCCTGTCTGGTAGGTGCAAGAAAGCCACAGCTAAGTGCCCTGATTTGCCACTGGCTGATTGAGGTCTCCATTTAGAGCAGGGTAGAACCTACTGCTGGTAATTGACAGTGTCCTAAGTTTGTATCTTGGGGCTGTCTCAGGGAGGATAGCTGCTGGGAGTAAGGGGAACACCCTGAGCAATTCCCCTACAGAGACAATTATCTAAGCAGGCCTAGCAGATGGGCTCCTGTACCATAGTGGAACTTCGACATGGTGGTGCTGTAAGCCCCCTAAATAAGCACACTGCAAGTATGGAGAATTCTCTTATAGCCTAAGAATGAATGAGTGTGGAAACAACCACAGCAAAACCAAGCAGGTTACTGACACTTGTGCAATGTTGTTTGAATTGTAGATATCCAAGTCATTTTTAAAACTGAGACTGCGTGAAACTGAAGAACAGTGGGATATCAGGACTGCTTCATACTGATAAAGCTATATTTGTTTACTTGTTGTCTTTAGGTCCCTCAGTGCCAATGTGACAGGTGTCTGGTCACACTTACAGGTAATCTAATCTAGACACTGTTAAAATAGCCGACTACGCCTCCCAGTTTTTATTAAGAGACTGTGAACTCTTGAAATTTACAGAAATAGCACACCGGTTCCTTTAAATTTGGCTGTGAGTAAGCACACAATGAAAGACACGGCAGCAATTTTAGGAAAACAACTGTGACTTGTATTACACAAGACAATATAAAGTAGTCCAAAAAGATAAAAGAACATAAGAATCTAACAATATCATAAACAAAAACTCTTTTTAAAAAAGAAAAACACACAGTCCACACTCTAAAAGTCTGTTAAAAACATAAAGTGGAGGATACAACCTTTAGTGGTGCAGAGTCCAGTTTGAGTGCTGTGTTACCCCAACAATTAATTGTCCAACTGTCCATGGATGCACTCTGTTCACTAGATGCCTGTTTCCCAACAGACGTTTTGCCAAATTGTCAAATTTCTGTCAGTGTCTCATCCTTGTGGAGTGAGTGTTTTCTTTTTTTTTTTTTTTTTTTTTTACCACTCTGGGCTTCTTGTGTTGACCTAGGCACACCTCGCTTCACGTCTGCCAGTTTCACTCTCTTGCTGGACCCACAAGTGGTGTCTCTCTGGTGGAACAGTCTCTTCCTCCATGGATGTAGGTGTTGCCGTCTACAGTATGTGCCTCGCGTCTCACCAGCCACATACCCTCGTCTGCCTGCTAGCCCCTGTGCTCTGTGTGAGTGGTCTTGGCAGCATTCTCAGTGGACTGTCCCTCACCTCACGTCTTCTACTGCCTAGAAATGTAAGTCTCCTTCTGTCCCTGACCAGACCAACATGACAATGGATTAAACAATGGTACATGTCAATTTCCTGAGCTTGACAAATAGTGTAAACACAGGTTAAACAAAAATATTGTTGCCAACTACCAAGGAGTACACATATGCTGATTAGAACCCAATGTCCTCAGACATGTTAATTTTTAGGCCAGGTAAACTAGAACGATTACAGTATGCAAACTTTTGAGGCAACTCATGCCCCTTCTTCAGGCAAGATGTACTGTAATCATTACATCTTGCCTGAAGAAGGGGCCTGAGTTGCCTCGAAAGCTTGCATATTATAATCTTTCTAGTTAGTCAATAAAAGGTGTCATTTTGCTTAACTTCTCACCGAATCCATAATGGCTAACACGGTACAACACCCTAGTACTACAGGCCAGGTAAATACAACCATTTTCCAAGGAAGGAGGCAGTTCTGTTATCACATTATTGAATTGTATGTATGTTTAAGCAGTTTAAACTTCAAAGCAGGAGACTCTTTTGCAAGACCGCAATTATAGATAGATAGATAGATAGATACTTTATTAATCCCAAGGGGAAATTCGCAATTATCTACAGTATGTCCTGTAGACAACTATCATAATAATCAGTAACAGGATTATTCAGGATCCTTATCACCCCATTCCCAACAATGGGTGCCTATTGCCACTTCATCTACTGACTTTTAAATATAATATTTACGTGTTTCTTTGCCTAAGAGAAAAAAAGAAATCACCCAGTGTACAAAAAATGTCCCCTCTGACGCCAACGATCTTAGTTATAGAAGACAGACATTTGTCCAGATATGTGACTCAGACATGGAGTCTTGCAAACCTAAGTAAGCTATTGATTTATATTTGAATCTTGGATGTATCACATGAAACTTTAAAAACCTGAGATGTCAGTCTGAACAAGGATGAGCTGAGTGGTAACTGGTCCCCAGACCCAGACCTTCTGTTTCTTATTCTTCCCTTTTTGATGTTTTCTGCCCCTGCTGTTAGGTGCTTATGTTGTTTCATTCATATTTTATTGCAACATTCAATTTTCTTTTAAAAGCTTTTTATTGATTTACTAATTCACTTTCAGAAGCCACTTAATTCCTATACTATGTTGTGGTTAAAGCTTAACCCAGCCACACTATGAAACCAACCCTGGAGGTCTGCCAGCCTATCAGAAGGCACACTCATTTCCCTTGAGTCAATTTACAGGGAATATTTGTCTTAAATTGTGTGTCTTTAGGAGCAAACTGGAATACTTGGGGGGTGTGTGTGGTTTTTTTGCGGGGTGTGGTTTGGGGGGGACCCCCATGCATGGACAGCAAAATCCATACAGAATGAAACATCTAGTAAGGACTGAAAGACTCTAATGATTTTATTTAGTAATGTATGGAGCCAATGAAGTGATGTGACAAAAAATAACTTTGTTCTACGTGGTCATGAGATATTTTTGCATGTGCACGATAATTTATATTTTTTTGTGCACAGGTAAAATACGAGAAATAACACATTTTGTTTTTTTATAACTTCTGTCCCTTAAGGGGCTCCCTAGTAATGAAGAGTTTAAGATAGAGCAACAGTGTTCAGATTTACAAAAAAATGGCCATAATAAAAGTTTCCCACCAGCATCCACACATTTTCTAACCCACTGAACAAGTACAGAGTTGCAGGCACCCAGTGCAGATTATAGCAGCACAGGTTCCAAGGAAGGAATTAACCCTGGATGTGATGCCAGTCAATCAGAGGGCACACTTACTCATACTGGGACCACTTAAAATCACAGACTGAAGTGACATGCACCTCTTTAGAATGTTGATGGAAAATGAGGAGAAAACCTCATGCAGACGTAGGCATAACCTGCAAGTTCTACGTAGAGAGAGCTTGAGTCCAAAATCTGGTCCCAGAGTTGGAAGGCAGCAGCTCTGTCCATTACACCAGCATATGAGTTCTCTGCCTCTCTTTTCCAGAACAGCTACTGTTTCTCCTGATTTGTATCCTCCACATTAATAATAATGCCAAAGGATTAAACATTAGGCCAAACAGTTCAAACTGTGAAGCAGCAGTTAGTCTGACTCGAAAGCACTGAAGAAGAGGCACAGTTAGTCATAGAAAAGGCTCTGAAGGTTTATACCACTAGTTAAATTCTAGTGTCATGTACATTTAGAAAACAAGCTTTTGTTTTTTATCACTTTCTTACTCATCATGTTAATTAATTAGCTACTTTTATTTATTGATATGAGTGAGCGTGAATCTGGATACGTTATTGAGTGTGTACTGGGCTGCAGATTGGCTCCTCACTTGGTTGCTGCCTTGTGCTTAATGCTGCTGTGACCTTGAACTTAATAAGAAGATGGATGTATAGTATAAAATGTGTTTATGCTCTGTGTAGTCCATTTGTACACCCACAGCCCCAAAGATGTACACGTTAGGTAATTGGTGGCTCTAAACTGTTCTCTGTGTGGCACCCTATCCAACACCTGACATACTACCTTTAATCCAAGACTTTTGGGATGGTCTACAGCCCCCCCCCCCCCCCATGATTCTGTATTAGATTTATCAGATTTTCAAATATATATGTAATATGTTGATTTCTTTATACATGTTGAATGTTGGCATGGTGGGTGCATTCAGCATCTTGCATTCAAAACCTGTTTTTTTGTTGAATCTGGATGTTTTCTATGTGTTTTTGCACTGCCTTTCTTCCCACAACCCCAAATATTTGTGTTTTCGATTTATTAGCACCTGTATGAGTGTGTGCATGAGTGGGGCCTGCAATAGACTGGTGCCTTATCTTTCTGCTTTGTGGCTAGTGGTGTCGGGATAGTCTCCAGCAGCCTTGTGACCTCAAACTGGATTAAGCCGGTCTGTAACATTATGTTAGGAGAACAAACAGTTGTTTAAATCTTAACAAACTAAATTTCCTAATGTATTTGTTACCATAACCTTGTACTTTTTAAAATTATGTTTTGGCCATGTCCCTTTTAGCTTGATAATTGTCTTATAATGCAGCAGGAAAGGTGCCACCAACCAATCTGGTTGGGATACCCATCCCTCTACATCCTCCTTAATACTACATGGCAGATAAGGAGGTAATTATTGCACCATCAAATGTGTTTTTATACCCTAATCTTCATTTTATAATCCATCCATCCATCTATTATCCAACCCGCTATATCCTAACTTCAGGGTCACAGGGGTCTGCTGGAGCCAATCCCAGCCAACACAGGGCGCAAGGCAGGAAACAAACCCCGGGCAGGGTGCCAGCCCGCCGCAGGGCACACACTCACACACACCAAGCACACACTAGGGACAATTTTAGGATCGCCTGCATGTCTTTGGACTGTGGGAGAAAACCGGAGTCCCCGGAGGAAACCCACGCAGACACAGGGAGAACATGCAAACTCCACCGCAGGGAGGACCCGGGAAGCAAACCCAGGTCTCCTAACTGTGAGGCAGCAGCACTACCCACTGCGCCACCGTGCCGCCATATATAATATATATATTTATATATAAGGAGACTGTGGAAGATTGTGGGTTCGCTTCCCAGTTCCTCCCTGTGTGGATAGCGCTTTGAGTACTGAGAAAAGCGTTATATAAATGTAATGACATTATTATTATATATATAATATAGTATAAAGGGGTTAATGTTGTTTATATTAGCGAGCAGATTTGTTTAAATTAATTTTGGACATAAATACAAAGCAATATGCCTTGTACCTTTTATTCATGGTTATTTTTAAAGGTTTCAAAACTATCAATAATTTTTCTTTTAAACTGTACCATAACAATGGGTGGATAAGACTATAAAAAAGAACATTAGGTCTGTTACTTAACAGATGGATGGATGTTCTGTATATGTATGTGTGTCTTCTGGCATTCACTCAGGCAGCTGTGGCATTAACTTGGATAAAGCATATATAAATGATGAGTGGGTAGATACATTTTTCACAAATGTACAAAGTTACCACATTTCCAATGTTGCATTCAACTGGTCATGAAATTAGTTTTTATCATCCTGCAATACCCTCAAAATCCACATGATGGCAGCAGAAATGGCATTGCTTGCTCCAAAGTACCAGAAATCAAAATTGTACCGCATGTATACAATTACTAGCACTTATCAGGCAGCGCAGTACATGACTAATTTAACAATTTGCTTATATATTATATGAGTTAATTGAATGAAGTCTAAAATATGCACGTATAAGAACGGAAAAAAACACCTGGGTTGCTCTGAATAAATAAGCACAGATGCTCATCATCTCCATTCCCTTTTTTCCTGATCATAGTCGCAATGAGATTGAGCCTACTGCATAGCGTTGTCATTTCTGGCCAGGGCTCCGGTCACTTTCAGAGCATGCTGTCAAACCAGCACTCACCCCAAGCCTTCATTATTCGACAAAACAGCAAGTTTTGATTGAGGAAGGAAACCAACCAGAAGACTACAGCCAAGGTGCAAGCATAGTGAGGTGGCAGCACTACCATACTACATGTTATTTTATTTAACAGACCCATTTATTTTTTTTTTTTTTGTACCTTAAATCTCTTCCTAGGATTGCAAGGGTCAGAGCCTATCCCAGTAGCCACTTGTATTGTAGATCTAGGCATGGATGTGGCAGGGAACAACCACAAACACATACCACCTTTCAGCTTTAACCTTATATGAGTGTCTTTGGATTGTGGGATTAAACCAGAGGCTCAAGAGAAATGGATACCAGCCCAGACTGGGAATTGAACCCAAGCTCCTGAAGTGCAAAGGCAGCAGGCTCATATGTTTTGTATACCTTAATCTTAATTTTACTCTCTGTATGGTACAGTTTCTCAAATATACATTTTATGTAGCCATTTAATAATAACGCCAATCACTACTAAGGAGTTCACACACCAAACAACAAGATTACAGTGCCATTCATCTTCTTATCTTGCTGAGCTGCAGACTCCTCCACAGGGTGCCATGTCATTCCTCTCTAATATAAATTGCCTGGCTTCTAAAGGGCTGGCGCTAGTCCTGCTTCAGTGTTTAGGTGCAGGGTGCTGTCAATGCCAAACAGAAGATTTCTTTTTTGCTTGCCCAGGTGAGGGCACTGTGAATGCTGCCTGTGCCAGCCTCACAGCTGCATCTGATCACTCTTAATTAAACAATACTATCAAACAGTAATTACAATAAACAAAGAATCAATCAATCATTTGCTTCCCTCTAGTCATTGCCATTATGCTTTGTGAATCCTCATGTCTTTGTGCGATTGGTGGGCTTGCTGGCTGCATGGGGGGGGATATGCTGATGCGTGGGCATCTTGCCAGACAGCCTCTGTCACACTGAGAACAGCTGTGGAAAAGCAGCACAAGTGGCAGCAATCCTAGTAAATCTTTAGCATCTGAAAGCCGTCGTTTTAAAGCTTTTAGAAATGATACAGCCCTAATCTGAGCTCGGCGGGCCTACAAGCGGTTTCATCCAAATGACAAAAAAAAAAAAACTTGGAAATCACTATGATGTGGTATTCGTACAATCCCGGATGAAGAGCAGGGTGAGAAATTCAGCAGGCAGCTGCTGATTGTGCCTGAGAATCGCAAAGAGATGTCGTAGACTAATGATGAGCGTGTTTGCTCTTTTCTCTTCTCTGCTGCCACTCACAAAAGAGTGCTTTAGCTGAAATCATTAGGCGGGTGGAAAAGGCCACCAGACCGTGTAACATATATAATATTGGGGATTTTGGGTGAGGGGGTTGGTTGAGAAAAGAATACAGCTTGGTCTAAAAATTAACAGAAAACTAGAGGAATACAAACAAAAAGACAGAACATCGGAGTGATGGGAATAGCAATACAGGGGACCTTTTTTTCTGATTTAGAATCACTGTAACAATTTGAATAATTACCCAAACATGAGAACAGCACTCATGATATTTTCCCCTCCTGTGGTTCATCTGCATCTATTTTTCTATTCTCTCATTCGTTTTAGTTGTACAGAATACTGA